>NC_056726.1:755314468-755411968 GCF_019279795.1 Protopterus annectens | reverse complement strand
GACGATTTTGCTTAAAATACACTTGGATACCACTTTAAGCATAAAAGAAGGCTTAGTTCACAAAGAAACCCTTGTCCCTGTGGAAAATGGGATAAAGGTGACTCACAATAAGAGCTTGAAACTCACATACCCTTTCTGCAGAGGTCAAAGTAACGAGTAAAAATGTTTTCCTTATTATGAACCTCAACTCGGCCAGGTTAGGTGGTTCAAATGGAGCAAGTGTTAGCTTCTCTAACACAAATATACGATCTCAAAGAGGGGGGCACTGGTTTTCTTTTAGGTTTCTTATGCAAAAACCCTTTGAGAAACATTTTGACATAAGAATGCATTGAAAGAGGAGAATCCATGGGCAGACAAATGAACCTTGACAGATAAGTACGAAAGGCTATAGGACAGTAACTCACACAAATATTGTAAAACCAGAAAACAACTAGCCCTGAACTAGGCCTGAATGGGTGCTAGTTATATGCTGTTTGCACCAACTAGTAAACCTTTTCCATTTGCTAATATATGATTTTCTCGTAGCAGGCTTTCTTGCCTCCATTAGTACCTGCTGCACATCCTCAGTAAACAGGTGTCTAAAACGAATTAAAACCTTATTACTAAGGCAGTCAACTGAAAGTTGATTGGTATCGGGGGTCTATGAAACACACCTGTTTTTTTTTTTTTTTTTTTTTTTTACTTTCAAACCATCTTTATTTCTTTTATCACACGATGCTGTGCAATCCTCATGCATGGTGCACATGTGCTATCATTACTTCAGTGGCTGGCCTTTTATTGTCCATCTTTCTTTGTGCGATTAACAATAGCTACCAGCCCAATACTGAAGTTTCCATCAAACTTCAGTGGATTATTACACAACGTACATACAACTGCATTACATTTTTTCCATCTATTACCTGACATTCTACTGCTAGAAATAAAGTAAAATAAAACTGTATACATCACCACCCCCTCTGTTTCTGTACTTGCTTCTTTTCAGTGTCTTAAAGATCCTCTTCTAAAAAATAAATTACGAGTATGTGGATGTTGTATCTTGCCAACTTCTCCAATTCTTCCACCATTTACTGAATCCTTTCCCTCCAGCATTCTTTTCTTCCTCTCTATTTTACCTTATCAAATCTTGTAACTCTTACACTGTTGGCATTAACTTCCTTTTCCAGTTCCTTGTTTTTTTTTTTTTTTTTTTACTGTCATTAATAATCCCACCTTCTCCTCTTCAAATACTCCTTCTTGATAACCTAACAGAAACAATTTTGAAGTGATTTGAATATTATCATCTGTTCATTTTTCCACTAACTGACTTATTCCTGCTATAAAACCTTCCAACAGCTTACATTCCCAAAAAGTATGCTTCCTGGTCCAGTAAGTTTCCCTACATCTCCAACATCTTTGGTCTATGCCCTGACACATTTTTGTCAATCTCTTTAGTGTAAAAAATACTTCTGTAACCATTTCCAAGCAAAGATTTTAAATTTCATAGTCTTAGAACTAACTCATGGGATTTTAATCACACCCCCAGACACACACTCTCACACACTCACACACTCTCTCTCTCCTGTCTAGCTATTTCTTGCCCTATTTCTTTCTCGCACTACACCTTGGCTTCTTTTTTTTAATTTGCTCTGAGTTCCCCCTTTCCGTTCTCTGCTCATTTTTAATAATCCCCTCATTTACTTTCCCTCCAATCTCCTCTCTTCTATTTCCTTCAGAATCTTCAGCATCCCCTGCCCCTCTCTCACCTTCTTATGCCATTTTACCTGTCCTGTTATTCATCCTTCCCTCTCGTGACTCCTCAGTTTATCACTATCACATTATTTTAACTCTTACATAACAGACACTGAGAACATACATTACTGACTGGATAAACACCATAATACCCTCAAAAAAGGGATAAAAAAAGGAAGAAAAAGGACAGAATCATAGAAATCCGTTACAGAATTACATTGTTCCTGACTCAAAACATACAGAACTTTAGGAAATTCCCCACAGTAATTTAACATCTCAAAACACAAATTTTACCACGGCCTTGTGTTATAACATTCGCATCTCATACATGTCCATCATGTCATGTACTGACCCTATCATTGCCAATCAACACACATATTGGCAGGTTCTGCTCTGTCACCAGTTCCATCCTTACACTTTTAAATTACTGGTAACCACAAAACCCAAAATACAAACTAAACAACCAAAACCAATACACTGAAAACTACTAAAGCAGCGAAAAATAAATAAAATTAAAAAAAAAAAACATGAAAGGAGCTGTGTACTATTGTATTTCATTAATACTAAATGTTTTTGTCTCACTTAGATAGTGAATGAATGATACTTAAAGTTGTACTCAGACAAAAGAAAAAAACAGTACAAAAACATCTTTTAAAACGCAGGTGAAGAACCAGAGTTAAATGACTGTGTATCTTTATTGTGTGTTTTAAAGAACAAAGCAACTTTGATATGACTTGGTTCCTTGTGAATAATTGAAAAAAAAACGTTTTTTAATATTATGGACTTATATATACATATATATATAAATAAAAAATATAATATAATGTAAAAATATAATTACATACATATGGGTCTGCTTTGATTCACTGAAAACTCATTTCACTAAATTTCAAAACACTCACACCAAATCACTGAAATCATTTCACTTAATACAAGTACTGTTGGGGAAAATAAAACGTATATGGCCTTTTCCCCACTGTAATGCAATCCTGGAGTTAGTATATATAGTTATGAGGGTGTGGGTGGCACAGCTCTCCTCATAATGGAGATTGTGGGAGACATAGTCCTCTGTCTACTTTTGGTTTTATATTAGCTTTCAGTGAAATGAGATTCATAAGTATAAAAGCTAAGGAGGTGGGTGGGGCTACACCCCCCCAACTATAAATATAAATATATATATATATATATATATATATATATATATATATATATATGTATATATATTATATATATATATATACACACACACACACACACACACACACACACATATATATATATATATATATATATATATACACACACACACACACACACACATATATATATATATATATATATATATATATATATATATATATATATATATATATATATATATATATATATATATATATATATATATACACACTAGGGGAGCTATGCTCCCCCACCTCCACCCTAACTATATATACTAAATCCAGGATCACACTACGGTGGGGAAAAGGGCATATACATTTTATTTGCCCAACATTACTCACATTCAGTGAAATGTGATTCAGTGAAATGAGTTTTCAGTGATTTGAGCTTTCAGCAATTTTTTGAGGGCTAACTAAAATTCAGTGAAATGAGTTTTCAGTGAATCAAAGTAGACCCATAGATATATACACACACACACACACACACACACACACACACACACACACACACACACACACACACACACACACACATACAAATATACATATATTGTTTAGATAAAAATGTTAGAAACTGTTCCAATTATTTATGTTTAAGTGTTGGATTTATATGCATTTATGTACAAGTATTATTCATTGCATTTTATATTATTAATGGTTGAATATTTACACTCCACCAGTTTACATACAGCATAACGACAACCTCTTCTATACATACCACAGAGATGATTCAGAGAGTCAAATGCTTTAATCAGGGCAAGCATCTCTTTTCTAATTATGCTCTTGTGTCTACCCTTGGTGTCCCATACATCTTGCACTTTTATCCCTCCTGAAACTACTCCCCAAGCAAAATCCGATGAATCAACTGTGACTGATTGCTTTGGAACACAGAGGGAGAAAGGGAGACTGGATTTATGGATATCTGTCGTTTCCACCAAGTGATTTCTCTTCTGACAAACCGCAGAAATGGAATCTGAAAAAACAAGGACTGTTGATGCAGGGACCAAAGAGACTTCAGATACCACTGTACCCTTCTCATGTGCAGCCTTGCCAGTGTTATCACGAGAATCATAGAAACCAAGAGATCCACAATCCTGAGGTATTCCCTCTTAGTGACTGAAGTCTGAGTGGAAACTCAAACAGATCTACATTTTCCTGTGGAAGAAAAGCTCTTTGTACTGTGGTGTCTATTTGACATTCCTGTTAACACAATTCTGTAGGACTTCTTGGAATCCCAGCTTGTGCAACAGATCTCTCACCTAAGACAGAGGTTCCTGACATGGTTGTGAAGTGAGGTTCTTTTAAATTTGGGCACCATCACAAACAAGTTTAGGACAGAAAGATGCAGAACTGGTCTCCAAGCATTTTCTTTCTTTGGCATTAAAACATTCTTGAATAAAACTCCTTCTCCACCTGGGAAGGGTGAACTGGTTCGTTCACTCCCTTGGACAGCATATGGAAACAGGAGTCTGATTTGGACAAGAAGGAATTATCCCCTGGAAAGGATGAATTTCCTCCTACAGCCATCTGTAACTTTGATGAATGATCTTCAGATCCCATTGGTTTGGAAAGTACAGTTGTGTACACTTACCATAAATGTAGATGTTAGAGTGTATTCACTGTTGCAGTCATTACATTTGGGTAATCTGCTGGCAGGTTGCCCTCAGTCGGCCTGAATAACAAAGTCTTGGGTCCTGCATCGGTTGCGGTCTCCTCTTCCATGACGTCAGGTCATCAGGGGTATAAAACATGCAGCCAATGCCATTTTATTCAGTTTTTCTTGCCCCAGATGACAGATGCCCCCCAAATGGGGAGCAAAAAAATAAAGAAATAAATAAAAAAAAAAAAAAAATATATATATATATATATATATATATATATAACAGCAATATATGTAAATACACTTTAAGCAACATAAACTTTACCTTCATCTAAAAGCAAATACACCACAATGGCTTTAGAATACAGTGAAGGAAAGAGAAGTTATAGAAAAGGGGGATGGTGGGTGGGTAACCCGGACTGCAACAGTGAATACACTTGAACATCTACATTTATGGTAAGTGTACAAAACTGTACTATGTTCTTCGTGTTTCACTGTTGCAGTCATTACATTTGGGTAGAATCCCAAAGCTATGGATGGGAGGATAGAACTAAATAGCATTAGGAGTGGCTATAATGCCCTGCAGAACTGCAGTGGCAAAGCCTGCCCTGGATTTAGAGAAGAGAGGCAAATGATAATGCTTTGTGAAGGTATGAACAGAGCTCCAAGTAGCAGCTTCTAGAATGTCTTTGGTTGGAACTCCTCTGAGAAAGGCTGCTGAGGTAGAGGCAGCCCTGGTGGAATGTGACCCGATTCCCTTGGGCACAGGTTTACCATGATGCAAGTAGCAGAAACGAATGCAGTGGCTTATCCACTTAGAAATAGTCTGCTTTGATATAGCCTTCCCCTCTGATCCTGAAGCAAATGCCACCAGTAGTTGCTCAGATTTTCTTAGAGATTTGGTCCTGTTTAAGTAGAATCTTAGTTGTCTGTGAACGTCCAATGAATGCTGAATCCACTCCCCCTTGTTCTGCGGATTTGGGTAAAATGTTGGCAGTTGGATAGTTTGGTTAAGAGCCACACTGGATACCACCTTAGGCATAAAGGAAGGATTGGTCCCGAGGGACACCCTGTCCGGGTAAAATGTATTAAAAGGCTCTACAGACATGAGATCCTGTAGTTCTGAAACCCTTCTTGCTGAAGTGATTGCCAAAAGAAAAGCTGTTTTCCAAGATAAAAACTTTATAGCCGCAGTAGCTGCTGGTTCAAAAGGAGGCAGGGGGAGTTTTTCCAGCAAAAAATTGAGGTCCCATGCAGGAGTTGGTGATCTTCTGGGAGGCCTTAAAATTTTGGCCCCTCTAAGATACTGTTTTAGCAGAGGATGATAAAAGATGGGTGGCTCCGTGTTGTAATGAGCCGAGATGGCAGAGGCATGGATTTTTATTGAAGAAAAAGATAGGCCCTTGTCAAGCATCTCAGTCAAGTATTGTAAAATCTGAGGGATATTTGGTTTTGCTGTGTCCGTTCATTGTGCTTGGTTCCAAGCACAGAATCTCTTCCATTTGTCAGCATAAGATTTTCTAGTACTGGGCCTTCTGGCTTCCAAAATGACATCCATCACAGATTTACTGAGAGGTGTTGTTTGAATAATTACATGATCAGCCATGCTGCAAGGTTCAGAGTTTGGAGTTGAGTGTGCAGAATTTGATTGTTCTGCTGAGACAGTAGATGAGGTATTTGAGGCAAGTACCAAGGAGGGAGTTGAAAGATATTCCTTAGAATTGGGTACCAGTGCTGGTGAGGCCAGTCCAGAGCAATTGGGATCATTTTTGGTTTTTCCTGTCTGACCTTTAGTAAGGCCTTGGAGAGAAGAGGCAGAGGGGGAAAGGCATAGACTGATAGGTTTTTCCAACTGAAGGATAGGGCATCCACTTTCCATGCTTGTCTGTGATAAGTCCTTGTGCAGAATTTGTCCAGTTGATAGTTTTGGGGAGAGGCAAATAGGCTCCCCCATTTCTGTGTTACCATGCTGAAGATTTGTGGATCCAGTTTCCACTTGTGCAGGTCCATAAGATTTCTGCTTAGGTCGTCTGCCAGAGTATTTTGTTTTCCTGGTAGGAATTGAGCTTGAAGATGTACTTGGTAAGTCAAGGCTGTGTTCCACAATGCCAATGCTAGTCTGCAAAGGGGGTAGGAATGTGTATCCCCCTGCTTGTTTATAACCGTGGTGTTGTCTGTCTTTATCAGCAGTTGTCCTGGATGAAGTAAGTCCTTGAAGGCTGTCAGGGCATTCTGAACAGCTAGCATCTCTTTTTGGCTGATATGCAGATGCATTTGTTTTGGGCTCCATATGCCCTGAATGCATCTCCCAGTCAGGTGGGCCCCCCCAAGCATAGTCTGATGAGTCTGTAGCTAGGGTATGGGTGGCAGGGGGTAGAGTGAATGACAGTCCCTTGTTTTGGTGACATGTCTCTGCCCACCTAAGAAACTCCTCTTGTAGGCAGGGATGAGAGGAATCATGGCTTCCAGACCATGACAATGTTGACTCCATAAACTTTTTAGGTACCATTGAAGTTTCCTCATATACAGTCTTGCATATGGAATTAGTAGAATGCAGGATGCCATGAACCCCAAAGCCTGCAGAATTTGTCTTGCAGATAACTGGGTTTTTGTTGCCATCTGTTTGAAATATATAGTCAGTTGCCTTTGTTTGTCTGGCGTAAGGTAAGCCATCTGGGCAGCTGTATTCAAGCTTGCACCCAGGAATGTAATTTTTTGAGAGGGTACCAGTTGTGATTTCTTTTCGTTTATTGTGTACCCTAGGCATGTTAGAAGCCTTTTTACAAATGCCAGATGTTGAAGAAGAATGTCCTTGTTCTCTGCTTGAATGAGACAGTCATCCAGGTAAGGGTAAATTTGTATGCTTCTTTGTCTGCAAAATGCAATTACCCCATCCAAGGGAGAGACATCCACGGGTTCAATACTCTGAGAATCTCATGGTAGAGGCCTGCGACTCAAAAGTAGCGGGTATCAGAGGCCGTGCGGCAAGATAGACTGAATAAAATGGCGTCAGCTACATGTTTTATAGCCCTGACGACCTGACGTCATAGAAGAAGAGACAGCAACCGACGCAGGACTCAAGACTTTGTTATTCAGGCCGACTGAGGGCAACCTGCCAGCAGATTACCCAAATGTAATGACTGCAACAGTGAAACACGAAGAACATCTATCTGTTGCCAAAAAAAAAGGGGCCAGCAGCCTTGTAAGAAAAAGGGGGCAGGTTTTGTAAAAAAAAAGGGGGGCAAGGTGGGGATTGGGAAACGGAAACAGTCATTTTATGGGATGTGGTTGGTTTTGGGAGTTTCCAAAATTATTCTTGGAACATCCATCATTGCCATTTCTTCTTAAATGTCTGTTTATACTGCATTTTATTTTTGTTTTTTTAACTTTGAAAAACTGGATGAGGAGATATAAAATCCCTTGGAAATTTTGGAAAAGGAGGGCTGAAAAATCTTAGCAATTAAAGCAATCAGCAGCAGCTTTCATCCACACTCTATCAGCCTGCAAGCAGAAGTCAAAAACTTAAACTTAAACTTCTAGAATTTAATATCATCTGTAAGGTCTTGGAATGCAGCCATGTTGTTGTGTCTTTCGGCTTTTCCCAGTTAGGGGTCACCACAGCGATACTCCGGTCTGCTAATGATTGGCAGTAGATTTTTACGTGCCGAGTTGCCAACCCTGACACACAACCTTCAACGAAGGTATGCCCATTCATGCATGTCTCCACACACAAGACGCTCTAGCTGAGAATCGAACAGGACAACGTCTCTACTGCGAGGCAACAACACTACCGCAGCACCAACCTCCTAAAAACACTACCAGTGGCAGTAGCCCTTAAAAAAGTATCAATAGTCATTCAAACATTGTATATAAAGTATAAAATAAGTGGAAAAACAAACCGTAAAGTCTAAATCAAAATCCAAGAAAAACGGCTGTGTCAGCGTACAGGGTGTATATCCAAAGTAGTTTTTATTGCATAAATTACACAAACGCTTTCACCCTAACTTAATTGTAGGGCTTTTTCAAGTGTTAAAACAGTATCACTGTCTGTTAGCCATCTTTAAATACCAGAGTTCAAAAAAAGGCGCCAAAAAAGACATGTTAAATTTAAAGTGAAAGCACACATTTAAAATCACAGAATGTAATCATTCAAAAATAAAATTAAAACACATTAATGTCCACTTATTCCATTGAAAGTACAAAAACAGTTAGTTATGCACTCACCATAACGTTAGATGTATGTAGTCCATCTCGCCTCACATTCTTCACTTGTGGGTTCGGAGCCGAATGTTGGATCCGACTCGGCCTATTTACTAGCTCGAAAGTCTTTGATTGGCTGGGCTAAGATGGTATCCCACAATACACTGTTCCACAACCCCAGATCTAGTTTGCTGCCAACATAAGTATCGTATCCATCGCCCAAACATACACACACACCCATAACAACGAGATCCAACAAATTATCCAACGGGACTCTGTAACGTCAAAAGTACAAGGAGATCCTCCAAATCCTCCAGGCGTGGGGGACGGTGGGGGGTAATGAAGAATGTGAGGCGAGATGGACTACATACATCTAACGTTATGGTGAGTACATAACTAACTGATGTTATGTAGTCCTATCTCGCCTACATTCTTCACTTGTGGGACAGCGTCCCTAGCACCTACATCCTGGGTGGCTCAATGGAAAATACTCCTGAGCACCGTGGAGCCAAAAGATGATCTGCCCCTGGACACCACATCCAATTTGTAATGGGAAACAAACGTGTGAGGAGAAGCCCATGTTGCAGTCGCACATATATCATCCATCGATAACCTAGCCTGAAAGGCTGTGGAAGTGGAAACTGCTCTGGTAGAGTGTGCTCTGACTGGAAAAGGCAGGCTCTTTCCCCCTGCCTGATAAATAAAGGAGACGCAACCAGCTATCCACCTAGAGATGGTGACCTTGGAAACCACAGACCCCAAGCGATTCTCTGAGAACGAAACGAAGAGCTGGCCTGACTTCCGCCAATCTTTAGTTCTGTGTAGATAAAAGCGTAGTTGTCTATGAACATCCAACAGATGAAACTGGTACTCTGCCTTATTGGAGAAGTTGGGGAAGAAGACCGGCAGCTCAATGGACTGATTAATATTAGATAAGGAAGCTACTTTGGGAAGAAAGGACGGATTTGGTCTGAGAGAGACTCTATCTTTATGGAACACCAAGTATGGGGGCTTGACTGATAGGGCCTGGAGTTCTGATACTCGTCTAGCTGATGTGATCGCTATCAAAAAGGCAGATTTCCATGTAAGAAATTTTAAATCGCAGGAAGCCGCGGGCTCAAAGGGTGGGAGAGTGAGGGCCTGCAGAACAAAATTGAGGTCCTGGGGCATAACAGGTTGAGATACAGGGGGACGAAGGAGAAGAGTGCCTTTCAGGAATGCTCTACACAGCCTGTGTGCCATTAAGCTAGGTTCATAAACCACATGATAATTTGAAATAGCCGCCAGCTGAACTTTGATGGTGGCTGAGGCAGATCCTTGGTAGAATAAATGAGATAAATGAGATAAAATGTCCAACACAGAGTCAATGGGGACTGTGTAGGGGTCAATACCTTTGGACTGGGCCCATATCGAAAACCTTTTCCACTTGCTAGAGTAGATCTTCCTAGTGGACGGCTTATGAGAGGATGAAAGAATATGGACCACTTCTGGAGAAAAATCGTGACACCTGACTACGGATGGAAGTGGAGTAGCCAGGCGGTCAGCCGGAGGGTCTCCAGGGAAGAGTGGAGCTGTCCCGGCATATGTGTCAGCAAGTCTGGACAAGGGTCCAGAGTCCAAGGAGCATCCACGATGTAAGGTTGAAGGAAGGGGAACCATACTTGTCGAGGCCAGTGTGGCGCAATCAGAATCAATTTGCTTTCCAAGGATAGCGCTTTCTGAATCACCCTCGAGATAAGGGGAAACAGAGGGAAAGCATACAGCAGACCCGAGGGCCAATTGTGCACAAGAGCGTCCCTTGGAGATTCCCCCAGTGGGGGGATCAGTGAGAAGTAGTTGCTGCATTTCGCATTGAGGGGGATGGCAAACAGATCGCAGCAAGGCTGACCCCATTTGCTGAATATACTGTCCGCCACCCGGCGGTTCAGGGACCACTCGTAAGGCATGAGGATCGCCCTGCTTAGCCTGTCTGCAATCACATTGGTTTTCCCCGGGATGTGAGTTGCCACCAAGGCCCGTTGGGAAGCTATCACCCAATTCCACACTCTCATGGCCTCCCTGCATTGTGGGTACGATCTGGTTCCTCCTTGTTTGTTGAGATACCACACTACTGACATGTTGTCTGAGTGTATCGTAATAGTCCCTAGAGGGAGGACATCCTGAAGTGCCTGCAACGCTAGGAGCACTGCCCTCATCTCCAAGACATTTATGTGCAAGTCTATCTCGTGCTCCTGCCATGTGTCTTGGACCATCCTGCCGAGATAATGCCCCCCCCCCCCCAATCCGGGAGGCATCCGTGGTCACTGTGGCTACCGGGTTGGGTGGAACAAAGGGTTTCCCTATGTCTAAGTTGTTGGTGCATAGCCACCAACTGAGTTCCTGCTTGCATTTGCCTGTGATTAAGATAGAATGGGATAGCAGTAGTCTTTGGAAGGACCATTGGGTGAATAGGAGCCATTGTAGGATCCTCATATGTAACCTCGCTAATGGGACCATCATGATAGTGGATGCCATTGTCCCCAGTAACTGAAGAACTAGTCTTGCCCTCACACGTGTCAGAGACATCATCATCCGAACCTGTCGTTGCAACCCTGTGATCCTCTCCATAGGTAGAAATGCTCTCAATCGAATAGTGTCCAACTCTGCTCCTATAAATGAGACACACTGTGAGGGTAGCAAGGCAGGTTTTTTCCAGTTTATTGTGATGCCTAACTGGTGACAAAGATTGATAGCAGTATCTCTGTTTTGAAGAAGTAGATGTTTGGTGGGGGCAGATAAGAGCCAGTCGTCCAGGTAAGGAAACACCTGGAATCCTTCACGTCTCAGGTGAGCCGTCACCACTGCCATGCACTTGGTGAACACCCTGGGGGCTGTGGTGAGACCAAAGGGCAGGGCTCGAAACTGGAAGTGACTGGCTCCCAGCCGGAAGCGTAAATGACATCTGGATGCACTGTCCATTTTGATGTGGTAATAAGCATCCTTCAGGTCGATGGAGCACATCCATACTTCCTTTCCCAATAATGGGAGAATCGATTGTAGCGTGACCATTCGGAATTTGGAATTGTGTATGTAATGATCGAGTCGGCTGAGATCCAAAATGGGTCTCATGTCCCCCATTCTTTTCAGCACCAAAAAGAATCTCGAGTAAGTCCCTAATCCGATCTGGTCTGGGGGGACTGGTTGGATGACTCCTTTTTCTAGCAGCTGAGAAACCCCTGTTGCTGCATGACCCCTTTGACTGGGTGGAACATCTGGGATCCTTTTGATGGGGGTGGAGTGAAATGGGATGGTGTAACCTCCAGGGATTATCCCAAATACCCATCTGCCCTGGGTGATGTTGACCCAGGCTTCCGGATACCGTGAAATTCGACCCCCGACTGGCTCCGGAGAAGCACAGCCAGGCACACCCTCAGGAATAAGAGTATGGGGAACCGCAAAAGGAATCACGGTCCGCAGAATTGCGGGGGGGCCCCTCTGCCTCTGGGGCGATGTCTCCCTGAATACGACCCCCCCCCTCCCCTGCCTCGGGGGGGGGTCTCACCCTGTGCGGTAGGAAAAGACCTTTGAGATTTTTTGAACCACATCTTTCCCCCTCGCTTTGCCTTGGGATAAGGCCTCGATGGGAGGGAAAACCAGACTACCACGGCAGACAAGGTCTTTCCCTCTTGCTCGCACCTGGTGAGTGTGTCTTTCACTTTGGTCCCGAACAAGGAGGAACCATCAAAGGGGGCATCAGTAAAGGAAGACTTAAAGGCCTCCGCAAATTGACATAGGCGTAGCCAGGCTTGCCTCTTGAGGGCCACCCCCGAACTAGCCACCCTACTAGCTCCCTCGGCCACGTACAAAATCAGTCACATGGACGCGTTAGCAATGGAGTTGAGGGTAGAGAGCTGAGCGTTGACAGTCTGAGCCACCGCCTCAGGCACGTTACCCATTAGAGTATCTTCTAACTCCTTAAGGAGATCTCTCTGGAGCAGCGTGAAATGAGGCAAATAATTCAGCGACCGCAAGGTAAAGGTCACTGAAGACAGTGTACGCTTCCCGTACCGATCCATAGTCCTAGACTCCTTGTTAGGAGGATGGACCGAAGAGGAAGACTCCACAACTTCCTTCTGTGTGGCAGCCGCCACCACCATAGCATCTACCGGGACTTCCTTTGTCAAAAATTCTTTCCCTGGGGGAGCAGACAAAAATTTGTTGGGGCATCGAGGAACAGGCTCCACGGAGTCTGGAGTCTCCCACACCCTCCGACAAATAAGGTCCAGGAGCTCGAAGTGTGGAGACACCCAGGAGGCGGAGGGCTGAGCGCCAAAGGCCTTAAGGAATACTGACTCCTCCTCGGAGGGAGTTTTGGAGGGCCAGTCTCCTCTTTGTTTCAAAATCTCCAGTATATCGGAGAACGAAACGTCCTCAGAGGAAGACCTACGGGACCCCTCCGATTCCTCGAGGTCAGTATCGGAAGTGAGAGACTCGTCCTGGGAGTCTATGTGCTTCCTCTTGCAAGATTTCTTTCTGGGGGGGTTCCTCAGGCACAGGCTCTGAGGGCCCCTCAGAAAGAAGGGGACCACTCGTGGGGGTATCCTTAGGCCCTAGCGCTCTGCTATCCAAGGATAGATGGGTGTTAGAAGCTCTCGCTGGTGTTGTGGGGGACGGAAGAACCGATCCGAGAGAAGTAGCTGACCTAGCCAGCGCACTCGCATAGCCTCGAAGGTGGGACCTCCCAAATCAGAGGACTGACCACCTTCCAAGGCCATGACCGGGACCGGTGTCCCCGCAGCTGAGGCACCGAAGGGTGTTCCGAGACATCCCCCCTCGGGCCAGAATGAGGAGACCAGAGTCCCAAACCCTGTGGATGGAGCAGACAAGGTCGGAGCCGATGTGGGCACCGATAAACCCTGCTGAGGGATCGGCGCCGGCGCAGGAACGTCCCTCGGAGCGGAACTTACCAGCTCCGACAACAAGGATGCGCTCGGAGGAGGAGGAATAGCAGGTACAACTAACAGAGTTGGCTCCAGAGCCGAGAAAAGTTTGGCCAACACCGGCGACTGTAGGAGCCTCTGCACCACCCTATCTACATCCAAATCAGAAAGCCTGGAGGATTTGGAGGAAATGGATGGAGACCTAGACCTCCTATCTGGAGAAGCTTGCCTCAAACTTGGCGACCGGCTCCGAATCGGTTCCAAAATTATCGGAGCGGACGCAGACTCAGTCGACACAGCTACCTCCTGCGGCCCCGATGTCGGTGGAGCCGAGGAAGCAGATTCGACAATGGTAATTTTACAAGGTGGCTCCGAAACAATAGATAGAGCCGGAGACCTCTTCTTGGATTTGGAGGATTTAGACTTCGACTGGGAGCTGGGAGCTGAACCTAAATCCTCCTCAAAGGACGGTTTTAGCAGTCCCTTTAGGATCAATTTGTTTTTCCTCTCTTGGAGCACCCGAGGACTAAAGGCGTGGCAGAAACTGCACGACTCCTGAAGGTGGATGGTTCCAAGACAGTAAACACACACCGAATGTCCGTCTGTGATAGACATTTTATAGGCACACTTTGTACACTTCTTAAAGCCCGAGGGCTTATACTCTTTTTGCTCCTTAGACATGCCAGCCAACAATTGTAGCAGCTACTACTGACAAGAGGTGGGAAACCGCTGACACAGAAACCAGTGAACACGAAACACAAACAAGGCACAGGGGAGAACCTCTAAATAAAACGGTTCTCCACTTAAAATAAGAGAGACGCACCTAAAGACAGCCAGACAAACACCACAAGGAGGACTAGGTCTTCTAACTTAAACGGGCCTAGCCCGAGGGAGTAAGGGATACCACACGCAAACACACTCGCAACCTACAAAAAGTAATGCAGCAACAAAACTAATAACAACTCTATTTGAATACACACAATTAACCAATAATTAGCCAAAAATCTTCACAAGAAATAGTTTTTTTGCAATACTTAGCCACAGCCAAGTAGAGACCACGTCCGAGCTCTACAAGCGGCAAACGAGATCTGGGGTGTGGAGCAGTGTATTGTGGGATACCATCTTAGCCCAGCCAATCAAAGACTTTCGAGCTAGTAAATAGGCCGAGTCAGAGCCGACATTCGGCTCCGAACCCACAAGTGAAGAATGTAGGAGAGATAGGACTACATAACATCAATACTTAAAAAATATATATATAGTATAAAGGTTTAAACACAAACAACCTATAAATACCATAAGTAAAATAATCTTTTTGAAATATATCCACTAAAGGAACTGAATTTCACCAATAATACGATTATAAAGCTTCTCCTTTTTTGATTAAATAAGGCTTAATAGAAATATAATCGTTAAGCCCTGGGGGGGTGGGCGGCATTCAATCTTATTTGCCAGTGGGTCTCCCTACAGCATAACCAATTCTCCCAGTCTCCCCCTTTGGGATCTATCGGGGCTTGTTCCAGAATTCCAAATCGGAAGCCTGTATGCTCAGGCTCTTTTTGTAGGTGCTTACTTAATGCATTATTTGTATTTCCTTTCCTAATGTTATACAAATTTTCATAAATGCGTTTATTCAACGCCCTCTCTGATTTCCCTACGTAGAAACCTGGACAGTCTCTACACAGGGCTAAATATACAATACCTGTCAAGAATCTAAATGGCAATGCTCAGATCTGCTCTGAACTACAACAGATTGGCATTAAATATACTGATCCCAAGGATATTGCCAATATCCTGGCAGATCGATTTAGTGCCAACTTCACTCCCCTCTCACCCCCTAAAGGGCCCATCTCAATACCAAAAGATTGCCAAATTCCGATAATCACAGCCACACAGGTAGAAACAGCACTCTCCAAAGCTAAGAATACAGCATCCATGGGACCAGATGACATCCCAGGCTGTGCACTACATGAACTACAAAATGAACTGGCACCCCTCCTAAGTGTCATGTTTAATCATAGCCTCACCTCAGGCTTCGTGCCCACTGAGTGGTGCACAGCTACAGTTATTCCGCTCCACAAGGGAGGATCCACCTTAGATCCTGGGAACTACCGTCCCATCAGTCTGACAAGCCTGATCTGCAAGGGCATGGAACGCATTATCATGGAACTTATAAACAAAGACATTGGCAACCTCCAGACACTGGACCCCACCCAGTTTGGGTTTGTGAAGGGCCGATCTTGTCTCCTGAATCTGACTGACTTCTTCGAATCGGTGTCCAGAGCTGTGGACGAGGGTAAGGAGGTCCACACAGCCTATCTGGACCTCGCCAAGGCCTTCGACACCATCCCCCACTCTGGAATCATAGATAAACTTACTAAGCTGGGCATAAATCCCTACGTCACTCGATGGGTTGCCAACTGGCTTACTGACAGAACCCAGAATGTAAAAGTAGCCGACTCCAAATCCAGCTCCAGAAAAGTGACAAGTGGAGTACCTCAGGGTTCAGTCCTGGGACCACTCTTGTTTGGCATCTACTTCTCTGAAGTACAGGCCAACATTAAAGGACTATGGTTAACAAAGTTTGCAGATGACTGCAAACTGGGAGCCATTATTGAATCCCCAAATTATGTGGATATTCTACAAAAGGGCCTTACAGAAACAGATGCCTGGTGCCAGAGCCATGTGCTCAAGATTAATGCCAAGAAATGTATAGTTATCCCCTTTGGGAAAAAATATGTACTCATGAACTACCACATAGGTGGCAGGATACTAAACATCAAAAGTGTGATGAGAGACTTAGGGACACAAGTGGACAGTGGTCTCACTTTCGATAACCACATCGCCAAAACAGTCAGGAAATCCTTCTACATGGCACACCTCATCACTAAGGGCTTTTCATCCAGAAAAAAGGAGATCATTGTCCCACTGTACTCATCTCTCATTAGACCCATTATAGAGTATAATGCCCCATTTGGGATGTACCTCACAAGACATATGCAACAGCTGGAAAGGCCACAGAAATACCTCACTAAAAGAATCACAGGCCTAAAGCAGATGCCATGTGCTGACTGTCTAAAAAAACTCCAGCTATACTCTGTGGCATATCGTCTACTCAGAGGCGATCTCTGCTTACATACAAGGCCATGTCAAACCCTGAGCTGTTGGACATGCTCCACTTAAAGAAATCCCAATCCCTCAGAGCCACACGCTCCAGGGATCTAAACCTTTTCATCACATTGAACAAAACATGCTGGAGGGATAGGTTCCTGACCCAGAGACTCCCCATACTCTGGAATAGACTGCCCATACATGTGAAGCAGAGCACCTCATTGGCCCTCTTCAAAAGGGACCTTGATGATTGGATGGGAGATAGGAAATTCACCCCGGGGATCATGTCAGTCACCCTGCTACACAGGGGCCCAGAGAAGTAAATATTGTGGGAAAAAATTTCCAGGGAATTGTTATGGATAGGCTTGCATAGGCCTTAGGGCCGATAGCCTAGTACCAACCTATGAACCTTTAGTGTAACAGTTACCTTTCTTGAAATAAATCCTACTATTACCATAATTTTTTAAGGTAATAGCCACTTCCTCCAAAATGTACCTACAATATCCACACCTACCACATCTATTTGTTCCTATATCTGGGTAGTATGTATTCCTATAAGTACTACTTTCAAAAACTTTTTTTAAATTCGTTCCTGTTTTAAAAACAAAGTTAGGTTCACCACCCACTTTGTGCACTATATCCTTATTGTATCTTAACATCATCCATTTCCTTTGAACTAGGGCATTAACATCCTTAGCAATGTTACTAGGTTCATAGGTTCATACTAGGCTATCTGCCCTTGGGCATTTATAAGCCTAGCCAGAGTGTGTTTGGCTTTCGCCACCCATTTTAAATTAATTTTGCTATGCCCTTTTTCGAGGTTAGTATATTGTGCCTCTGTCTAACAGTGACACAGAAGTGATACCTGGGGTAATCCTACGATCTCCCATCCACTCATCAAGATTCCTCTTGAAGAGAGTCAATGAGGGACTCTGCCTAACCTGGACAGGGATTTTATTCCAGAGTGAAGGGAGCCTCTGGGTTATGAATCTGTCCCTCCAGAATGTCCTATTTATTTCAGTGCTGAGGTTCAAGTCTCTCGAGCGCGTAGCTCGATGGGATTTGGATTTTCTGAGGTGCAGCATGTCAATTAATTCTGGGTTGGACATGGCTTTATACGTCAGGCACAGATCGCCTCTGAGTAGGCGGTATGCCACTGAGTAGAGCTGGAGTTTCTTTAACCGAGCAGCATATGGCATCTGTTTGAGCCCTATGATCCTCTTGGTGAGGTACTTTTGGGGTCTTTCCAGTTGCTGCAGGTGTCTGGTAAGTTACATCCCAAAAGGGGCATTGTACTCAATTATGGGCCTGATGAGGGATGAGTAAAGAGGCACGATGACCTCCCATGATCTAGATGTGAATCCCTTCATGATTAGGTGGGCTATATAAAATGTTTTTCTAACCACTTTGGCCATGTGGTTGTCAAATGAGAGATTGCTATCAACTTGGGTCCCCAGGTCCCTAATTACTTCTTCTGTACTTAATGGATTACCACCTATGTGGTAATTTGTGGGCACTTTGTTTTTGCCAAAGGGGATGACTATACACTTTTTAGCGTTTAGCTTGAGGCCATGGCTCTGGCACCAGTTGTCTGTTTCTATGAGGCCCTTTTGGAGGATGCTTGTGTCGGCTGGAGACTCTATTATGGCGCCCAGTTTGCAGTCATCTGCGAACTTAGTCAGCCACAGTCCTTCCGCGTTGGCCTGTACCTCCGAGAAATATATACCGAACAAGAGAGGTCCCAGAACTGAGCCTTGTGGGACGCCACTTGTAACTGGTTTGGAGTCTGACATGGCTCCAGCAATTCTAACCATGTGGGTTCTGTCCTTGAGCCAGTTTGCAACCCATCTAGTGACATAGGGGTTTATATTTAAGCTGGTGAGCTTACCTATAATGCCTGAGTGGGGTATTGTATCAAAGGCTTTTGCAAGGTCCAGGTAGGCTGTGTGGACCACCTTCCCCTCGTCAATGGCCTTGGTGACTGTTTCAAAGCAATCAACCAGGTTTAAGAGGCAGGATCTGCCCTTAAAGCCGAACTGGGTAGGATCCAGTGTCTGTAGGTCCCCAATATCTTTATTTATGAGGTCCATGATGATCCTTTCCATAGCTTTGCAGACCAAGCTAGTCAGGCTTATGGGGCGATAGTTTCCAGGATCCATTGAGGCACCACCTTTGTGGAGAGGGACCACTGTTGCTGTACGCCACTCTTTGGGTACATATCCTGTAGTAAGGCTGAGACTGAACAGTAGTTTTATGTTTGGGTTTAGCTCTTCTTGGAGTTCATGTAGGACGCAGCCCGGGACACCGTCTGGTCCCATTGATGCTGTGTTTTTGCTTTGGAGAGGGCAGCTCTTACCTGAGCATCTGAGATGTCAGGGGGGCAGCACTCTGCTGGGATAAATATTTGCCCTTTTGGTGGGGAGAAGTTTGCGCTGAACCTGTCAGCTAGGATGGTGGCAATGTCTGTGGGTTCGGTGTATTTTTTGTCATTTTGGACTAATTCTGAGCATATCTGGGAATTCCCACCCAGGTTCCTAACATAACTAAAGAAAGCCTTGTGGTTATCCTTAGTGTCCTGTGCAATATTTCTCTCGAAGCTGGCCTTAGATGATTTTATGAGTGCCCGTAGTTTTTTGCTAATACTGATCAGAGATGCCTTCCCTTTTTGGGATTTTGCTCTATCATGTAGTAGCTTCCTCCTTCTATTGTATAGTTTGTTTATGGCTGGGGTCCACCAGGCAGGACGTCTGCCTTTGGAGGATTGGGTCTTGGTTTTATTTGGGATTGTGATGATCCATGCATTCCTGAAGGTGTTCATAGAATGCGTTTATAAAGGATTCTGCGGTCTGGGCCGTATTTTCCACAGGCCCGGTGGCTTTGAAGGATTCCACCTCGGTTTTGAGGAGTGTGAAATTTGCTTTAGAGAAGTTTTTCACTGTGGTTTTCAGGGCAAGGGGTGGAGTTGGGATGTGAATATCCAGTGAGATTAGTTTATGGTCAGATCTTACCAGTGAGGGATACACTTCTGGTCTGGAGCATAGAGTCCCCATGTTGGTGATGATCAGGTCCAGTATGTTTTCCCCTCTTGTGGGAGTGGTAACAAGTTGTTCCATAGCATTTGAGTTTATAAATTCTAGGAACCTTTGGTCTAGGGTGTTGGAGCTAGAGTAATGCTCCCAGTCTATGTTTAGGTAGTTGAAGTCGCCCAATATAATGGTGTTTGGGGAGACCTTCATATTTTCCAGTGTTCTCAGGAAGGCCAAGTGGGGTTCCTGGGTTTGGGAGGGTGGTCTGTAGTAGGCTACAAACTGGAAGGCAGTTTTACCCACTGTTAGTTGCACATGGATAGTCTCTGATGCTTCATGCTGTGCCACCAACCTAGAGGTGTGGGTATCTTTGACGAATATTGATAATCCCCCTCCTTTTGTGGTACGGTCCAAGTTTTGGAGCCGAAAAGCATGGTATGAGGTATAACCTGGTAGTGCTGGGGTGCTCTCGGGAGCCTTGAACCAGGTTTCTGTTACTGCACAGATATCGATGTTCTCCATGCTAAGGAGAGTTTCGAGTGCGTGCATCTTGAGGTTTAGACTTCTGGCATTGAGTAGCATTACTCTTAGTTTACAAAAGACCTCTTAAAAAACTGTTCAACAACCACTCCATCACCTGTAGAGGTTTCCAGTACTTTCCCCAAAATGGGTTGGTACCTTGTAGCACGTCCTTGTATGATTTCATCTGACACTTGTTTAATTAACCAGTTAGGGTAACCTCTTGAAGTAAATAAGTCAGAAATAAACTCAATTTCTGATGAAATCTGCATTTGTCAGATGAAAGCGCTAAACCATCTGTTTGTATTCATTTGTTTTCTATCAGTGTATCATATATAGTGTCGTTCTGCACTGTGTTGGATTACACATCTTTGGTATTTGTGGAATAAACTGCAGCATTTGTTTTAACATCTTGCGTTTTGGATTCTGCTGCCACCCGAGTGCTTGGTACTGGTTTGGAATATTTTTATTAGAAATAGTAGCATTGGAATTAGTCATGTGTTTTTGTGGCAAGAGGATTAACTAAACCTAGAACTGCTGGATCAGGTTTGGGAAGAGTATACAAAAGCTTAGGTTGAGGAACTTTAAACATACAAAAAACAGACTGAGGAACTTTACACATCCTATCTGCCTTTTTAAGGGCAACTGTTTGACTGTCAAGAAAATTACAGGCAGTAACGCACACATTCCAAAAATAACTTTCCAGAAACAGAAAAAGAGAATTCCACACAGGGAGGGTCAGAATCTGAACTCTCCTTTGAGTCTGAATCAGAAATCTGAGGAAAAAGCACTGTATCTGTTCCTTCATCCTCCTGTCCAGATTCAGAATCTTGAACCTCTTTAGGAATGGAGGCATCTCCTTTCTTTTATCCGAAACTACTTTATAAGAAGGATCAACAGCCTGAATTAAACCCTGAGCCAATCCCAGTAAACTATACCTACCTAAGGAAATTTGAGAAGGAAATTTAAAATTTTTTTGCATCTTTTTAAGAATGTACATGAAACAAGGGAACAGCACAGCCCAATAACAATCTCCATTGGAATTTTGCTGGTAAGCAACTAAATTTAAGGCAGTTAGTAGTATATCTGGGGACATGTTATTTTGTAATGTAGGCTTCCACTCCTTTGCACAGTTTCACTTAGCAGTTTTACCTATTCAGCATTATGGGTGCAAAACGCCTGCCTGTGACAGTACGATTTTTTTGCTGTTACAATATAGAATCATGCATCTGTTCAGCACAACTGTTTTAAAAAGCATTCCAATTGTGTAAAAATATACCACTGTACAATAATAAAAATGCCAGTACCACTGTCCTGTCATTTACGTACCTGGACTTTGCAGACACAGTAAACTGTATCATACCAAAGGGCAATATGTAGTTATTACATTACTGTAACTTGGATCTACTGTGCACTACTAATGTCCCTGCATCACTCTACGTTGCTTCTAGAACTTCATGAATTAATTCTTTCTACAACAAAACAGTATGATCAGGGCAGCTGCACTGACAAGAATTTGCTTTTCAGCAAAGTTTCTTCCCATTACGCACTCAATGTTCTCGCAGTACAATACAATTCCCCTTTTCTTTCAGTCTGATTTTTCCTGTGAAGTACAATGACATTACCATTAATACTTTCTGTTAATATCTCTGAAGATGATTATCAGCAATTATTTTTTCTACTGACTCCATTTCATTTTGTTTTTGTTAGCACAGAATAATTAAACAGATGTGCAATCTTCTTGTTTCCGTAGAAAGAATTGCCAAATTACCTAATTGCCTAAAGACTCAATGTCTACTCCTGATTTACTCACCTCAGATATAGCCATTAAGATTCCCCAGTGGTTCAGCAGGTAAAACAAAGGTCAAAATCCTGTGCCTTCTGTTCATCCTCACACTGGTGGAGGGGGTGGGGGGGTGCTGCACTCCTGAATTACCAATGTTTGAATGAGATATTAAACAGACGCACTGTAGCATAATCTGGTGGCAGGTCAGGTGGATTTTAAAAATTCCACTGCACTTTAACACTAAACCAGCAGGGGTGCTAACATATCAACTTCATGAATATCTCACAGATTCCCAATGCATCTATGTCATGATCTCTACTTCAATGTACAGAGAGGTCCACAGACGTAATCAACTGGCTGTCCATCTTTAATCCTGATGACATATAAATTAAGTCCTTTAAAAGAACATCTTTAACAATGCCTGATCTGAAAAATTACACTGTATAAAACACAGGCATAGCAGAACTGCCACTTCAGCTGTAACAAAATATCCATAGTTCCCATATGAAACAGGCAACCACTCTTTTCTCTGACCAACATGCAGTAAATCATTACAATCTGTCATTGGAACACCTGATTTACTTACTGATATGGGAGCCTACATATCTGAGAAAGGCCAATCACATCCCCTAAAAGTCACTGCACTGCATTATTAACTATTTAAATTGTTTTTTTCTCACGGAAAAACAGAGAAGATAAACAACTGCTGTCGATAAGGAGCTGCAATCGTTTTGCACTGTTAACACATTCCACTGTATGGGTATTTAGGGTATATAGTATATAAGGAAGAAAATGCAAACTATGAACACAGTTCTGCTTAGCCATAGGGGTCTACATTACCTGTAAGAACCATGCCTCCCCTTTTTTCAGTCAGGAGAATTATACTATTTGCAAAAACCTGAAAATGTCAAAGGGAAAAATTACTTCACAAGGGTGAGGAATTTTTTTCTAAAATACAGAATGTGCAGAAATACAGCAGGGTAGGATGTACCCTCTTGCCTACCCTCCTGAGCTATTGGGAGGTAAAGTGCATCCAATGCAATGGGATTAGGACTGCTTCTCCCAAAACAGTACACATTAATACTTAACAACTGCTTTCCTCTCAAGACATAGTAAAAAAAAAAAATCACACTTGTTAAACAGGCAAAAGCTGTCTTTGAAACAGTAATATTACAACATTTCATATCTTCCACGGTGTTGCTGTAAACAAATCTCAGTTACTAAGGCTATTTCCCAGTTACATAAGACACTGTCTAGAGTGTTGAACTATATTCTCAGAATTTGTAACAGGTTATCTAGGAAATAACATTATCATAAATGAACACCAGCAAGCGTAGATATCTGCAATTCTCATATATGTCACGGCATTTGCCTGTAAACCCAAAACTCTGCCATGTATGTAAAGGGTAATGAAAACTCACTCACTCAGCTCCACTGTTATAAATGATAAAGCCTTGACTAAGCTAGAAAAGGAGGAATAGGAGTTAAGGGGTTATGCCCTCTCACCTCTCTTACAGTGGGTGTGGGTGGGGGGGTGGGCATGTCTAGGGTGCACACAGTACACTAATTTCCATGGTGAAGACCAGCTAAATATTAGCACAATGTGCTCAACCAAGGAGGCGGAGTCATCTGTGGGTTTAAGTCACTTAAAGTGAGTGCCTGTCCAATGCTATACTCACTGCATGACCTCCTAGGAGAGAAATCACTGGACACGTACTGGGTGTTAGAGACACATACAGAAAATGTATTCATGGCTACCTTTACTAATTCACTACAAGGGAGCTCTGGAAGCTTGCACTGTAACTTCAACAGGTGGAGCCTAAGCTTTTTAAAAGAATCAAATTATGTCCTCACATTTCAAACAAATGTTCACATCTCTAGAACCATTGGGGTTAATAAATAAGTTTAAATGGCTAACTCTTCAGCACAAACTATTTTTTATAGTGGTAGTGTTCTTTAGGTTCTAGGTCTTAAACTGGATTTTATAAGTCAGTGTAAACTATTAACAGTAACTATTAACTTTGCAATATTTTGTAAAGAACTTACAATATCTTAACAACCACTCATGTTACACACATACTTGTCAGCAACATTTTATTAGCCTCATACGAAAGCTCTCAGCTGAGTAATTCTGTCTGTTCTTCTTGGTTGCCGAGATATTTAGAAAAACATGAAATTTATGACCATATAAATATATACTATGTAAACAATAATTAATTTATCTTTACCTGCACTACAGAAAGGTCAAATATCAATACAGTTGTATAAGCTTTAACAGGAAATATTTTACTACTTTTTATGTAGCATGGTTTTGCAATTATTAATGCAAATACGAGCAAGCAATATTTGACGCCTAGAGGCATCAGTAGGATGTAACTGCAGAAACACCTGGAGGTATCACCCAGATGTAATAAGTTAATGCCAGTTCCTCTTGTTCAGTTCTCGATCTAGAGTCACATCAATTTGGCTTCATTACAGGCAGATCCTGCCCCCTCAACCTCAACCTCATTAGTTTCTTCAGAAAGGTCACCAAAGGGGTGGATAGTGGCAGTGCACTGCACATACCTTATCTACACTTGGCCAAGGCTCTTGATGCTATTCCATATGCAATTATTATTGACAAACTTGTAAATATGAATATAAATTCATATATTGTGTGTAAGTTCGATAACTAGTCATTTTATAGAACCCATGTAGTTAAAGCCACAAGTGCCACTTCAGTAAGAAAAAATGTTACCAGTGGTGTACCACATGTCTCTGTGTTGGGCCTTCTCCTATTTGCCATATACTTCTCACATCTTCAAGCCAATCTCCTAGCCTATGGTTATAGGATGACTAAAGTGAAGATTTGTTCTTCCACTGATACAAAATTTCCCAATCAAGGACTAGTGCAAGACCAACAGTCTCAAACTAAATGCAATAAAATGCGGTACAGTTCAATATGGTAGATCATTTATATATCCTGCTATATATATAACTGGGGTAGTGTGCCACTATAATGTCATAAGAGAACTGGGCACCCTTGTTGATAACTTCTTATCGTTTGATCATACCCCTACATTAGTTCAGATGTCCTTTTATCTAGCCCGACTAAAATCCAAGGGCATCTCTCATCCATATCCAAACAAGTCTTAATTCTCCTTCTCATCTCTTATTTGCCCTTGTACTCAATATAATTATCCTTTTGGCATGCACTTATCAAAGCATATAAATCAATCAATCCAACAGAAAATCTGTGGGGTGACCTGAAGAGTTGCGCACAAGAGATGCCCTCCCTATTTGACAGATTTGGTGCGCTTTTGCAAGGAAGAGTGGCCAAATTTTGCCAAGTCAAGATGTGCCACGCTGACACAGACTCCTACCCAAGAAGACTGAATGCTGTAATTAAATAAAAAGGTGCTTCAACAAAATATTAGTTTAAGGGTGTGCAGACAACAAAGTATTAGTTTAAGGGCGTCCACACTTATGCAACCATCGTATTGTACCTTTTTATTTTTCATATTTTTTCCCCTAACAGATTTGTTTCTTTTTCAATTGAATTGTACAGGTTATAGGTCACATTAAAGGTGGGAAAAGTTTTGAAATAATTTATTGTGGTCTCATTTTTTTATATCACAAAAACCTGGCATTTTAACAGGGGTGTGTTTAAGTTTTTGTATCCACTGTATATATATATATATATATATATATATATATATATATATAGATAGATTCAGGACTATTGAATGGAAGTTCAATAGTCCGAATCCAAAATAACTCAACTCACTTTAACTAAAGCGCTTTCACCGAAAAAGCGCTGCGTTAGGGGAAAAAAAAAAATCACTAAATCTTCTTTTATGCAGGGGGGCAAGCACCCCCTGTTGGGGGGGGGGGGCTGTACCGCATACCTCTCTACTTTTATATTCTCACTCCGAGGTTGCACTACAGTGGGGAAAAGGGAAATTTCCCTTAACCGCACCATAGTGCGACTGGCACAACGAACATACTTATCTGAAAGTGCTGCTTCAGTTAATAGCACTTTCGGTTAAGTATGTTCGGTGATTTCTGCTTCGGCAGAAAGTGCTGTCTGGGATCTGTACGGATCCCACAGATATATATATATATATATATATATTACACACACACACACAAACATAAATGTATGTGTCTGTGTATGTGTGTGCGTACATGTGTGCCTGTATAAAACACAATGTTTCAACAAGTATTCTAAGATCCTAGGTACTCCAGAAATAAAGTCCATTCACTCTCTAAAATACATTGCAGAAAAGAACAGATCACAAACAGCTGCAAAACTGCTCAACAAAGGATTTTTTTATATTAAACACCTTTACTGAATTATCACTTGTGACACAGGCAAATTTACATTTATATAAAAGTAAAGTAATCAAACTTTATTAACAAGTTCAAGTTTACAAACATTATACTTCACATATATTGCTATATATCATATAACCTAAGCACCATTACATAAATTATTCAATTCCTGCCTTTTTTTAAACAAGAAAGATCTTTATTAAACCATCACTTACAACATAGGCAATCATACATTTATATAAATGAAAACAAACCACATCAACATAATCCTAGTTGCAAGTATTTTATATCACAAACCATACTGACACAACCTCATTCGCAAACATTATACATCACTTATAATCTACCCATTCATTTTCAGTCAAACATTACATTGCTAATTTAAGTCCTGCCTTCTTTTAAACCTCATTCCTCCCCTATATATCTTGTTCCCACAATTCCCATTTTTTCCTCTGTAGTTTGCTCCTACCCTTTTCTAAAGATCTCAATTCCAGTTGTTTTATCTCTGTTACTATATTCACTACTTCTAGCATAGTTGGTTTAGATTTTCATTTCCATTTTCTAGTAATTGCTTTTTTTGGCAGCCAACATAATTAGACATAGCAAGGCCTTACCATGTCTAGGCAATGCTGATTCTGTATCATAACCCAGAAAAATCATCTCCCTTGTCATACCAATCTGCCCACCCCCCATCTCCAACAGTGCATCCAGCGGGGAATCCTTAAAGTCTGCCAACTCACTGCACTCCCAGAAAATATCTTTCCAATTACATCTTTTTTCCCCATTACACCTCCAACATTTGCTGTCTACCTGAGGAAAAATTCTCTGCAGTCTACCTGGGGTGCTCAGCAAAGAAACTTAACTTGCACAATATAGGGATTACATTCATATCAGTAATTTCAAAGGTGCAGTACTGGAAACCACAATGAAAACAAATGCTGTGCTGCAAATACTAAATACCAAATACCAAAAAACATGTCAAACACTTCAGGAACATGCAAATGAAATTCTAAAAGTCCAAGAAAGAAATGTGGCAAATGAATATGGACATAAAAGAAAGTGAAAATATGTTATACTTACTGGTAAACAGATCCTTGGAGGTCAGATGTGAAAAACAGTATTGCAATAATCCCAAAGTTGTCCTATGCAGCCATCTACTACCATCAAGTTAATCAATTTAACCACTATTTCGCAGCTAAGTAGCAATCTATTCGTGTAGTATATTTACAAACAAGAAATAACACAAACCAGAGACTGTTGCTGGAAGAAAGTTAAATACACTCTGTTTAAAGATTTTCAGAGCAAGCCATTATTCCAAGTGTTATTCTTTTTATTAAATTCAAAGAAGGTCTTAAAAAAAAATTAATTTTAGAACAAAATAAAGATTAGTTTAGACTATTCAGAGTATTGCCTGAACATCAGTACAGAACACAACACTGAACTAAGATAAGGTACACATGCTTTTGCAGATGAAGTCGTGGTGGTACAGCAGTAGCGTTGTTGCCTCATAGCAAGAGGTTCTCCTGTTCGATTCTCGGCTGGAGTACCTTCTGTGTGGAGCCTGCATGTCCTCCCCGGAGTCGAGTGGCCTCTGAAAGACAGGCGTGAATGGGTGCGCCTTCGCTGAAGGTTGGGCGTTGGGCTGGCAACTCAGTAACATAAAAAAATCTACTGCCAATCATTAGTGGACCGGAGTTCCGCTGTGGCGACCCCTAACCGGGAAAAGCTGAAAAGACAAACAAACATACATGCTTTTGCAGCTTCTGGCTACTTTGGTCCTTTAACATTACTTTGCAATGGTGTTTGGATCAAGAGAGAAAAATCCTGACAAATATATCAGATGTAAAGCAGTCAAAAGTAGAGAAAATGTCAATGGTCAAGTTTAAACTGCTTGAGTGCAGAAAAGGATACAGAAATTTAAACCGAGAATAACATAGTCAAAGTAGCTGAGAGGCAGATGATGCAATGAAAATCGATATGGGTAAAGGGAACTTGCCAAACAGCAAGTGTAGACAGTAAAGCTGGCCATACGGATCTGATAGAAACTGTTGTGGACAAAAAATCTTATTACTATAGAAAAGGTGAACTAAGTTGAGGTAAATGTAATTATCTTTTCAGCTGAAAAAAATATTAAAGCTATAAAAAAGTTATGTAACTGTGGCCTCAAGAAAATCATGCAGCATGTAGAATGTGTAAAGCTGATATTTAAAAGCATGCACTCTGTATTATGCAAGTCAAATCATGCAATCTGTATTATACAATATGGAGACGAGTGGTACTACAATATTATCACCCCGCTTTATATTTAATACTGCTGTGTCAGTTGTAGAATCCTTCAAGTTTTTCGGATCTATAATCTCCTGGGACTTGAAGCAGGAGACCAACGTAGGGTCCATCATAAAAAAGGCACAGCAGCGAATGTACTTTCTGCGACAGCTGAGGAAGGTCAACCTCCCACAGGAACTGTTGATTCAGTTGTATACAGCAGTCATTGAGTCTGTTCTCAGCTCATCCATAGAAGTGTGGTTTGGATCTATGTCTAATCATGACAAAAACGGGATACATCGAACAGTCAGGTCTGCCAAAAATATCACTGGTGCTAGTTTGCCCTCTTTACAGGACCCATACTAGAGTCATGAAAAGGGCAGGGAAGATCATCACCGACCTTTCACATCCAGGCCACCATCTTTTTGAACTATTACCATCAGCCAGGAGTTATAGATTAATACACACCAAAAAAAAAAAAAAAAAAAGCAGATAAGAACTTTTTTTTCCACAGGCCATCAATTTCATAAATGTTTAACGTAGCTTATTAGGTTGGGGTATTCTTTTTCCCAGGCCTCCGAGGGTTCTGGAGTATTGTTTACATATTGTTAATACTTGCTTC
The DNA here is from genome assembly GCF_019279795.1 of Protopterus annectens. Lineage (NCBI taxonomy): Eukaryota > Metazoa > Chordata > Ceratodontiformes > Protopteridae > Protopterus > Protopterus annectens. Next base: position 755,382,703 of record NC_056726.1, on the reverse strand, counting down.
TTTCAGAGTTTATTTCAGTATTTCTTGCACTGAGTTGCACTTTGAAACTTGTAATCTATATGTACATGTACATTTACTTTTTTGACTTGTTAATAGTTGCATGTAAGTCGTTTGTCTTGTTCTTAATAGTCGTATGTATGTCATTTATGTAATTCATTCTTGGCAAAACTGAGGTGGAATCCTTCAAAGCCCCCGGGCCTGTGGAAAATACGGCCCAGACCGCAGAATCCTTTATAAATGCATTCTATGAACACCTTCAGGACTACATGGATCATGCAATCCCAAATAAAACCAAGACCCAATCCTCCAAAGGCAGACGACCTGTCTGGTGGACCCCAGCCATAAACAAACTATACAATAGAAGGAGGAAGCTACTACATGATAGAGCAAAATCCCAAAAAGGGAAGGCATCTCTGATCAGTATTAGCAAAAAACTAAGGGCACTCATAAAATCGTCAAAGGCCAGCTTCGAGAGAAAAATTGCACAGGACACTAAGGATAATCACAAGGCTTTCTTTAGTTATGTTAGGAACCTGGGTGGGAATTCCAGATATGCTCAGAATTAGTCCAAAATGACAAAAATACACTGAACCCACAGACATTGCCAACATCCTAGCTGACAGGTTCAGCAAACTTCTCCTCCCACCAAAAGGGCAAATATCTATCCCAGCAGAGTGCTGCCCCTGACATCTCAGATGCTCAGGTGGGAGCCGCCTCTCCAAAGCAAAAACACAGCATCAATGGGACCAGACGGTGTCCCAGGCTGCGCCCTACATGAACTCCAAGAAGAGCTAAACCCAAACATAAAACTACTGATAAAATCTCAGCCTTACTACAGGATATGTACCCAAAGAGTGGCGTACAGCAACAGTGGTCCCTCTCCACAAAGGTGGTGCCTCAACAGACCCTGGAAACTATTGCCCCATAAGCCTGACTAGCTTGGTCTGCAAAGCTATGGAAAGGATCATCATGGACCTCATAAATAAAGATATTGGGGACCTACAGACACTGGATCCTACCCAGTTTGGCTTTGTTAAGGGCAGATCCTGCCTCTTAAACCTGGTTGACTTCTTTGAAACAGTCACCAAGGCCATTGACGAAGGGAAGGTGGTCCACACAGCCTATCTGGACCTCGCAAAAGCCTTCGATACAATACCCCAGTCGGGCATTATAGATAAGCTCACCAGCTTAAATATAAACCCCTATGTCACTAGATGGGTTGCAAACTGGCTCAAGGACAGAACCCACATGGTTAGAATTGCTGGAGCCATGTCAGACTCCAAACCAGTTACAAGTGGCGTCCCACAAGGCTCAGTCCTGGGACCTCTCTTGTTTGGTATATATTTCTCGGAGGTACAGGCCAACACGGAAGGACTGTGGCTGACCAAGTTCGCAGATGACTGCAAACTGGGTGCCATAATCGACTCTCCAGCCGACACAAGCATCCTCCAAAAGGGCCTCATAGAAACAGACAACTGGTGCCAGAGCCATGGCCTCAAGCTAAACGCCAAAAGTGTATAGTCATCCCTTTGGCAAAACAAAGTGCCCACAAATTACCACATAGGTGGTAATCCATTACGTACAGAAGAAGTAATTAGGGACCTGGGGACCCAAGTTGATAGCAATCTCTCATTTGACAACCACGTGGCCAAAGTGGTTAGAAAACATTTTATATAGCCCACCTAATCATGAAGGGATTCACATCTAGATTAGGGAGGTCATCGTGCCTCTTTACTCATCCCTCATCAGGCCCATAATTGAGTACAATGCCCCTTTTGGGATGTACCTTACCAAACACCTGCAGCAACTGGAAAGACCCCAAAAGTACCTCACCAAGAGGATCAAAGGGCTCAAACAGATGCCATATGCTGCCTGGTTAAAGAAACTCCAGCTCTACTCAGTGGCATACCGCCTGCTCAGAGGTGACCTGTGCCTGACGATAAGGCCATGTCCAACCCGGAATTAAGGGACATGCTGCACCTCAAAAATCCAAATCCCATCGAGCTACACCGAGAGACTTGAACCTCAGCACTGAAATAAATAGGACATGCTGGAGGGACAGATTCATAACCCAGAGGCTCCCTTCACTCTGGAATAAAATCCCAGTCCAGGTTAGGCAGAGTCCCTCATTGACTCTTTTCAAGAGGAATCTTGATGAGTGGATGGGAGATCGTAGGTTTACCCCGGGTATCACTTCTGTGTCACTGTTAGACAGAGGCACAGTATACTAACCTCGAAAAAGGGCATAGCAAAATTAATTTAAAATGGGTGGCGAAAGCCAAACATACTCTGGCTAGGCTTATAAATGCCCTAGGGCAGATAGCCTAGTATGAACCTATGAGAGTCACTGAAACCGGAGTCAAATTCCTTGTATGGGTGCATACTTGGCCAATAAATGTGATTCTGATCTAATGCAGTTTGTGAATTGATTTCAAAAATATATACACATCAGAGCTTGCATTTTGTTTCTCTCCAAGTTTGTCACACCCTTTCAAAAGCAATGACCATAAATGGAATTCAACTTTCTACAAAGCTAAGTGATGCTGTACACAGAATGCTTACATTTGAATTCTGAATTTTAAACTGCATAAACATACCTCAAACTGTACAGATTTTCGCAGAATGTCTAGATTTTTGCCTTATAGTTTTTCTGTCAAAAAAATTGTAATTTTCTGGATTTTTGTGGCAAATCAGTGAGGACTGAATTCACTAAATAATGACAGTCATTTGACTTTCAGACTTCATATCCTTCAGAAAATGTATGGTAACACAAGACCTTTTGTTTTAGCAACTTTGTAAGTTCATAAGAGCAAGATTTGAAATTTGTCCCTATTTTTGGGACTTTGTCCCCCATTATTTTTGGCTTTGTCCAGAATGTTTGTGCTAAGAGGCTGAGAGCTATGCCATAAATAAGCAAACTGTTAAGGCGGGGCTAAAAAGGACTGTATAAACCATTTTTTTAAGTGTTGCCTCATTTCAAGACACACCTTTAGACATTTCACAAGTACTAGGACTTCTCTAAGTTCAATGTACAACTGCTGAAATTTCAGTTAGTCTTTGCCTAATATCTGGAGTGTGTGGTAGACTTACTGGATCGACATCTCATAGCTAACATTCACTGCCCACAAGTCTTCTACATATAAATGTTGTTATATGTCAGGAGTAGATATATTTCCATAAGCAGGGTCTTGGAAACCTAAGGAGCAGATACTGATGACTATTGCTTTTTTTTTTTTTTTTTAAACTGCCATCGTCCTTTTCAGGCCTATTTTACATTCCTTCGTACAAGCGCACGTCTGTAGTATATTAAATTGTTCTAAAGGGAAATTACATTAAGTAGTGAATTTCATTATTCAACTTCAACAGCTTGCAGCAGGTGGTTAAGTAATAACATGAAACTGTAAAGTTATTAACTGCGGTCATCCACCTTTCAAGGACTGACAGCTTTAGCAATTGCTACAATATGAGTATGTTACTGTTTACTTACTTCAAAAGTGGGTAGTAATTGTGTTTTGGTATGCTAGCCAGGTCTAACTGGTTGCAGTGTGTTATTGTTAAAATAGGCACAGGGGTGCTAGCACTATAAAGGGATAATTTCCCTGCTTGTGCACATGCAAAATTTTATCTTGGTCAAGTTTCAGTTACGGTTGGTAAAATGGAAGACAATGCACTGACAACAGGGACGAAATTCAATGAAGCCACAGGTTAAAACACTACTCTATAGCTATTCAGTATAAAGATTAGCTTGAGACATTAGTGCACATCTGCTATACGCTCTTAAGGCAAACTGCCGCTCAGATACTACCACATCCATCACACACTAATTGGTGGCAGCTGTGCAGATCATGAAACCATAGCCCTGACTGCCATACTAATTACTGACAGAGGTGTGAATTTTGAGACAGTACCCCTGACTGTCAAAATTACCAAACAGCAGAATTATGCTTCCCATAAGTAGATAATACTTTGAAGAAACAGAGCACTGTAGAGTTGAGCTGCACACTTCACCTTACCACTCACTCACTTTGTCCAGCTATCTAGGCCTTCTGTGGGACATGAAGTGCACTTCTCTTAAGACCTAATGTTAGCCAAATTAACTTGGGCATAAAAGAGAAAGGAGCTCAGTATGGAACAGGTAGCATCATCTTGACTCACCAGGAGTATTTTAAAACAGTATTTATAGGTTCATAGGTTGGTACTGGGCTATCTGCAGGAAGGCATATATTAGCCCAGCCACATTGTGCGGTATTCACCGCCCCTTTAGTAGTTCCCTAGACCCTTGTACTAGCAGTTAGTACCCTTGGCCCCTATCTAGTAGTGCTGTTGGTGTGATCCCCGGTGTGAACTTTCTGTTAACCATCCACTCATCAAGGTTCCTCTTGAAGAGGAATAGTGAGGGGCTCTGTCTTATGTAGATCGGGACCCTGTTCCATAGTAAGGGAAGTCACTGCGAAGGGAATCTATCACTCCAGCATGTTCTACTCTTTGTTGTGTTGAGGTTTATATCTCTAGAGCGTGTAGCTCGAGTAGATTTGGTTTTGCTAAGATGGAGCTTGTTCAACAATTCTGGGTTGGACATGGCTCTGTACGTTAGACAGAGATCGCCTCTGAGAAAGTGGTATGCAACAGAGAACAGTCTTAGCTTTTTCATTCGTGCGGCATAGGGCAACTGTTTGAGGCCAGTACCTCTTTGTTAGGTACCTTTGTGGTCTCTCCAGCTGCTGGAGATGTCTAGCCAGGTACATTCCAATTGGTGCATTGTACTCAATAATGGGTCTGATGAGGGAAGAGTAGCACCATTACATCCTTAGATCTTGATGAGAACCCTTTCGTGATCAGATGGGTCACATAGAAGGATTTTCTAACCACTTTGGCAACATGGTTATCAAAGGAAAGCTGACTATCTACTTGGGTCCCTAGATCCCTTATTTCTTCTTCAGATTTCAGGGGATTACCTCCTATGTTGTAGTTTGCGGTTACTCTGTTTTTTCCAAAGGGGATTACTACGCATTTTTTTGCATTTAACTTGAGACCATGGCTTTGACACCATGCATCAGTCTCATTTAGGCCCTTCTAGAGGATCTCCAGGTTGGCTGGAGACTCTATTATAGCACCCAGTTTGCAGTCGTCCGCATACTTAAGTCAGCCACAGCCCTTCCGTGCTTGCCTGTACTTCTGAGAAGTATACGCCAAACAGGAGGGGCCCCAGGACAGAGCCCTGAGGCACACCACTCGTTACTGGTCTGGATTCGGACATAGATCCCGCTACTCTTACTTTATGGGATCTGTCTGAGAGCCAGTTTGCGATCCATCTTGTGACGCAAGGGTTTATGCCCAGGCTGGTGAGCTTATCAATAATACCTGAATGGGGAATGGTGTCAAATGCTTTAGCAAGGTCAAGGTAAGCCGTGTGTACCTCCTTTCCCTTATCTATAGCCTGAGTAACTGTCTCAAAGAAATCCACCAGGTTCAGGAGGCATGATCTGCCCTTGACGGCCGAACTGTGTGGGGTCCAGCGACTGGAGGTTCCCAATCTCTCCATTTATGAGTTCCATAATGATTCGCTCCACAGCCTTACAGATCAGACTGGTCAGGCTTATTGGTCGGTAGTTCCCAGGGTCAGTTGTGGCCCCACCCTTGTGTAGCGGGACCACCATTGCCGTGTGCCATTCTATGGGCACATATCCTGTGGAGAGGCTGAGACTGAACAGGGTATTAAGATGCGGGGTTAATTCCTTTTGGAGCTCACAGATGACACAGCCTGGGACACCATCTGGTCCCATGGAGGCAGTGTTTTTAGCTTTAGATAGAGCCTTGTTAACCAACGTATCAGTAATAATTGGACTTGCACAATCCCCTAGAATGGTAATAGGCCCTGTAGGTGGTGGTGGTGGTGGTGGTGGGGGGGATTTGCACTGAACTTGTCAGCCAAGATGTTGGCAATGTCAGAAGAGTCAGTGTATTTTGTTCCATTTTTTACTAGCTCAGAAGAGACCTGAGCGTTGCCATTTAGGTTTTTGACGTAGCCATAGAAGGCCTTATGGTTATCCTTGGCATCCTTGGCAACTTTCTTTTCAAAATTAGCTTTAGTTGACTTGATGAGGGCCCTCAATTTCTTAGTAATGCTGATCAGGGATGATTTTTCTACTTGAGATTTGGCCTTTTTTTGTACAAGTCTCCTCCTTTTATTGCAAAGTTTGCTTATGGCTGGGGTCCACCAGACTGGATTCTTCTTGCTTGAGGAAGGAGTCTTGGTTTTATTTGGGATAGCACGGTCCATGCAATCCTGAAGATGCATATAGATTGCCTTGGTGTAGGATTCCGCATCCTGGATATCATTATCCTTCTGCAAGGGAATAGTGAAGCTTTCCACTTCGGATGCAAGTAGTTTGAAGTTTGCTTCGGAAAGGTTTTTGACTATGGTTTCTTTGACTGGGGGAGGTGGAGGAGTGAGGATGTCCAGGGTTATCAGTTTGTGGTCGGATCTGACCAAGGAGGGGGTGATAATGGGTGTGGTACAATGGGCGCCCATATTTGTGATGATTAAATCCAATATGTTGTCCCCTCTAGTGGGGGAACATACTAGTTGTTCAAGGGCATTTGAATTTATAAATTCTATGAATCGCTGAGCATAGGAGTTGGAACATTGGTAGTTCGCCTAGTCTATACCAGGGTAGTTGAAATCACCCAAGATTATGGTGTTGGGTAGGACCTTTATATTTTCCAATGTCTCAAGGAATGCAGAGTGAGCATCTTGGGACATGGTGGGCGATCTATAACCAGCTACGACTTGAAATGTGGTTTTACCTGCTGATAGTTGCACATGGATGATCTCTGGGGCATCATGCTGCACTACTAACCTGGAGATATGGGTATCCTTGATAAATATGGATACACCTCTGCCCTTTGTACTGCGATCTGGTAACTGAGGCCGGAAGGTATGATATGAATTGTAACCTGGCAGTGCTGGGGTGCTCTCTTGAGCCTTGAACCAGGTTTCCGTCACTGCACAAACATCTATTTTCTCCATGCTGAGGAGAGCCTCGAGTGTGTGCATTTTGAGGTTGAGACTTCTGGCGTTGAGTAGCATTACCCTTAGTTTATGGTTACCTGTGCTGGTTACGGTGGTTGGTTTGTCCTTTGAGCTTTGCCTAAAAAAAGGCACTATGGGGACGGCAAGAGCCTTGGCCAGTATTCGAAAACCTAGGGGTGACAGGTGCAACCCATCTCTGGCAAAACAGCGAGGCTTGTCTATCATGTCATCCCAGGCAGACAGACACTGGATCCCCTTAGAATGCCACCAGAAGCTTAGCCAGTTGTTGAAATTGATCATTTTGTCTTTGTATTGTGGTATCATTCTAGGTGAAGGTAGTATGCTACTCAAGGTCAGGGTCATACCAGCTTGGGCTACATGATCAGAGAGCTCCTCAATGTCTCTTTTCATGTAGTCCAGGGAGGTACGTCTTAGATCATTCACACCAACATGTACAATGACAGCGTCATACTTGTATTTGTTCTGGAGTGACCTAAGTGCCTGTGTTATGTGGCGGATCCAAGCACCCAACAGGCAGCTGACAGTAACCTTCTCCTTGTACAGCCTGGTGAGTGGAACATCTGTGTGCCTTACTATACAGTCTCCTATTACTAGCGTGTTAGGTATGGTGTTTTGCCTTAAGGGCTGTTGTGAGGCACACTACTGAGGTGAATTATGTGTTTTCTGGCTTGTGTTTGGGGGTGCAGGTTGCTTGCTTGTCTGCTTTAGAGGGCACAGTTTCTTTTTCAGATTGGTACCCAGTGCCTCTGAATATGTTTTTGTGTATTTATGCGTATGTTTTGCCTTTGCTTGTTTTGTAGATTCATGTGTGACAGGTGGTGTGATGCAAGTGTGTCCCTTATCCTCTTGACTGTCTGTTACAGTCATGGGTTGAGAGCGCTTAGCCTCCAGTCTGGCTGTGTATTTGCATCTCTCACAAGTGTTTGTGTCTAGAGGTAAGAGGAGAGGGTTGTCTGTATACATGAGGCAGTTGTGACACTACCTCAGGATGCCCAATTCCACCAGATGAACTGGAGAGTACACCTGAAGCTGACCTCTGGACATGCTTTGAAGAGTAAATTGAACTTAAGTCCTACGGACGATCGAGGGTCTTATACTATATTATAATAGTGCTGTCTAGGACAATTGGAGAATAATAGTGCTGTCTAGGAGATTAGGACAAGTGTTGATTTCTGTTTTGCAAGTGCTGCAATAAGAGCAGCTGATCTGAAGCACTTGACTTAAGGCTTGCCTAGTTCTAAGGGAAAATTTACAGTGCAGACTTTGTGGGGCCGGGAATAGTATACCCCCAGCTAACCGGCGCTGCCCGACACTGCTCTGTGCGCAAGACCACACAAAAAGAGAGTTGCAGGGTTTTTCCTCTAGATAAGTGAGGAAATTGAGTACAAGAGCTGTTTTTCTCTAAGCAAGTGAGAAAAGTAAGTACAAAAACTGTTTTCCTCTAGGTAATGAGGAAGACAGAGTGCTATAGTAATTAGTATTATTTAGTGCTTACAAGTTCTGAACAAGTGCTGAGCATGAACAAGCAAATTTAAGTGCTAAAACTAAGAATCTGTATTTGCACTAGATGAGTTACAGTACTGAAACAAGTGCAAATACAGGTTTTCAAATCAGAAAGTTGAGAGAGATGGAAGAGATTGCCCAAACGGCCAATAACTACAAATTCTGGGCCAGAACCACTACTTATGTGGTAGACAGGTTACCTAGTGCTTACCACTCCCACTGATAAGCTAGAAGGCTTCCCTCCAACACAGAAAGGCTTAGGGGACTCAGAAGCTTACATACAGTCCTGGATACAGCAAATCTGTATCTGGAACACTAGTTACAGGAAAGGTAGGAAACAGGCTTACAGTTTTTTTTTTTTTTTTTTTTTTTACAGAAAAGTAGCAATATTAGACCACAGTTTAAAAAAGCAATTAAATTAAAAAGGACTAAAAGCAAGTGCAGAAAGAGTTTATTAGGTAGAATGTGGTAAAGAGATGGGACGGGGGAGTGTCCCAGATCAAATCTACAGTGGGGCGGGCAACTGCAAAAGCCACCAAATTTAAACTACAAACAAAAAATTGGGAAGGTGGGTGGGACAAAACAGAGATCTAAGCAGTGGCAGCTGGTGACTTCAAATCACAGGGGGGCTGCAGGAGACAGCTGAATGGGTGGGGTCAAGGGGAGGGGTGTGGTCAACCAGAAAGGGGAGGAGCTATGCACAAAACCACAAAAAAATAACTTTAATTAAATAAGCTGCCCTGGGTGGCAAACCATCATTATGAAAGTCCAATCAAGACAAAAATAAGTGTAGAAGAATAAAAATATTTCAATGCATTGGCTGCATGACAGCTTACTTAATATCTAGATGGAAACAAAAGGTTGTGAGGCATGAAAAAATAAATTACTTTTTAAATACATTACTGGAATGCCAGTCAAAATCAAGTATAAGAAAAACCAGAAGCACTCAACTCAAACCACTTCTCCTTGCACTGCTGTTCTAATTATAATATAGTCAGCTTTATTAAAGTACCAAGTAACATGTGAAAGTAGAAATCTATGTGATGCCCCCACTTGTAAAAATGTTTCTTATCCAAAAAAGACCTGCTGCCTGACAACTTGTTTCATGGGAAAAACATGATAAAAGTAAAAAATGAAAAGCAAACAAGAAACAAGCTCAAGATACATTGCTTAAAGGATTACTTTACAGGTTATGGACCACACATGATTGGCATTCTGTTTAGTTTACGGGTAAAGTCTGTAGAGATGACTGGAAGTCTCCAACAATTGTAATGAGCTTTTTAAAATAATGGAATCCTGTCCTTTAATACCCAAGGCTTATACATTATCTAGTCAAGTATTCTCTGCATGGCAACAACAGAAAGGCTTTCAATGTTGGCAATTCTTTAACAGTATGCTTATTAAAGCTTACTTGCATCTTACGATCTCAGACAAGCTTACCTTATGGTCATTAAAGCATTGCTACTTAAACACAGAGCAACAGGCACTTTGAGTAATAAGCATAAATCTGAGTAATAAGCATAAATCAACAGTACAAAAATATGACAGAAACCAGACCATTCTGCAAAATCAAGGACAGATGAAAAGCCACTGTAGTACTTATGCAGTGTGTCCTCCCCATCCAAGGTAGATACAACTACTCCTTGCCTTGCTTGGACACATCCAGAGTCACTACATGGGGGAGTGGAGTGCAACAAGCATGTCACAATTTGAAATCTCTCTGGCTGACTGTGATGGCCCTGACACATTTGTCATACCTCTCAACCTCAAGAGCAAGAAATCTGGACAAAGCTATACACAGAAGTGGGACAAAGGCCCAACAATAAGGACAATTTTTAAATATTGCTCTAATAAACTTAGAAAGATAATAGAATAGGTCTTGCATTAGTATGAATTTTCTGAAGGGTATAAAATCTGAAACTCAAATGTCTGTCATTTTCTAACTTCAGTCTTTAGTGATTTGTCACTAATTTGCCAAAAAACACAATTTTATGAAAAATGGACCAAAATGTGATGCAAAAATATAAAATAGACACACAATACAGCTGCTACCTGTCAAAGAAGGGACACTTTAATATTAGTACTGCTACCTTGAGCAGCTGACAAAATAAAAGAATCTACATGCATTTCAAGTAATCTATAACTTTGATTATTACAGTTATTTCTTAATTGTAAACCCTCCATGTTTTCTTCCAAAATTGCTATTTTGCGGAGGGATTATTAGGGGGAAGAGCAACATTTTGAGCCAAAAATTGGGGGCAGTTGAGAGGTTGGCTATGCCTAATTCTATAAAGCAATTTATTTGCATGTACCTCTCAACCTGTTAATGCAGTAAATCTGAACAAGGCCAAATATATTGGGGCACATATAAACAGTACTAAAAATTGCTCTTGTATAAATTGAGACAGTTGATAGAACAGCTCTTACTTTAACATGCATTTTTCTGAAGGTTATGAAATCTGAAACTTATTATTTAGTGACTTCTGGCAAATCATTTAGGAATTAAAACTACAAATTTTATGAACAACAAACCAAAAATAAGAAGCAAAAATCTATTCATTCTTTGAAAATCTGGACAGTTGGGAGGTATAGTTCAGCTGGGCCTGTCTGAGTTTGCTGCCCTTCCCCCCCCTGACAAAATAATGGTTGAATGGAGCCTCTGCAGCCATTCCAATGAACCATTACTTGGCTATTTCACTCCATTTACCATAAACACTAATGTGCATACCGCTTTACTTCTATGATGAGTTGGACTTCATTTGAAAGTTTTATTTTGTATTTTACAGCACAAACAATAAGTCATCTGTTAAACAAAGCAATGCAATCTCACAATGAGAACTTAGCATTAAAACTTCTCTGCCCTTGAAACTCACATTCACTGAAACAGCATTGAAACCCACATTCAAAGAAAATACATTTTGCCAGTGGCAGATAAAGATTAATTTTGGGCTGTTTTCGAATCATAGGCCCATTGCATATGAAACATACATGTGCTCTTTGATACACCTTCCTCATTGTACTAAAATTATATTCCTTGTACAATACAGTACACTTGTTGGAGGGTGTTTTAAATTTGTTTTGAACATTTTTCCAGTAAGCAATGAAACAAACCATATGCACCCATAATGGCAAAACTGCCCAGTTGAGAACATTTATCATAAAAAAGTCTACTCAGACTTCCACAGTCCACCATTATTAGTAAATATACACAATTCAAAAGTCCACCATTATTAGTAAATATGCACAATTCCACAGTCCACCATTATTAGTAAATATGCACAATTCTACAGTCCACCATTATCAGTAAATATGCACAATTCTACAGTCCATTATCAGTAAATATGCACAATCTCTGAAGTAAGTCATCTAAATAATTCCACATTAAAGAAATCTGTAACTAATGAAGCGGTTGCTGCTAGCAATCACCTTTATATTTCAAGGTTTCATCGAAAAATAAAGTGTCTGTTGCCCCTCAGGAATAAATTGCCTATATTACATTAAAAATGATAAGCTAGTAATAATATTGCAAGAGGAAATGGATGGCAAACTGATAACGAACTCATAGTTAGTATCTTCACCAAGGAGAACATTCTCAGTACGGCAGCATCCACCCCTTGTGGGAGTAGAACCCACAACCTTCTGCATCAAAAGCAAGTACACAACCTGTTGTGCTATAGTATTAACTTGGCAAAGCACTAAACTTCTATTCCCTGCAGCTCTCAGCTCTTTGTAAAATCTACTCAATACTCAACTGCATCTCAACTTTGCAGCTCAAGAAAACTGGAAAAAGCCAAAATGTATTGGGGGGGAGGGTCAAAAGCCCAAAAACAGGGACACATTAAACATTGCTTGTATAATCTTGGAAAGTTGCTAGAATAAAATGTTGTGTTGCCACCATATATTTTACTGCCAAGGTCCCTGAGCAAAAAACAGTCAGAGTAACATACCACTACGCCACATCAGCTATGCTTTGTAAAAGAGAGGAAGACTGAAACTTAAATGGCTATCATTTAGTGAATTCAGTTCTCACCATAGCTGTCAACCTCTTAGTACAAAACACCTGGACAAACCCAGTAATGAGGGAATACAGCCCTCAAACATATTCAGTGAATTCAGTTCTTGCCATAGCTGTCAACCTTAGCACAAAAACCTGGATGAAGCCAATAATGGGGGAATACAGTCCCAAAAATAGGGACAAATTTAAAATATTCATCTTATAAACTTAGAAAATTGCTAGAAAAAAAGGTTGTGCTACTATGTATTCTGAAGAACATGAAGTTTGAAATTCAAATGCCGGTCAATTTTACTGCGGACAGAACAAAAACAATTTTCAGCAGAGACGAGGGATTAATACTGCAGACACGTCTTTGTAAAATGGCAGGGCACCAGAGCAAATCCACACAAACACAGGGAGGAGATGCAGACAGAAGCCACCCCAACCAAGAATCAAACCAGAAAACCTATAGCTGTGAGGCAACAATACTACCACTGCACCATCAATTATGCAAGGAATTAAACATTCAGAAACCTGAAGTCTGAAATTCAAATGCCTGTCAATCAGAAGCCACCCCAACCAAGAATCAAACCAGAAAACCTATAGCTGTGAGGCAACAATACTACCACTGCACCATCAATTATGCAAGGAATTAAACATTCAGAAACCTGAAGTCTGAAATTCAAATGCCTGTCAATTTTACTGCGGACAGAACAAAACCAATTTTCAGCAGGGATTAAAACTGCAGACACGTCTTTGTAAAATGGCAGGGCACCAGAGCAAATACACACAAACACAGGGAGGAGATGCAGACTCCACACAGAAGCCACCCCAACCAAGAATCAAACCAGAAAACCTATAGCTGTGAGGCAACAATATTACCACTGCACCATCAAATATGCAAGGAATTAAACATTCAGAAACCCTTAAGTCTGAAATTCAAATGCCTGTCAATTTTATTTAACATTTTTTAATCAGGACAGTCTGACTTGGAACAAAAAAACTATTTTCAGCAGAGGCCCAGGAAGAAATAATACAGACATGTCTTTGTAACATGGGAGGACACAAAAGCAAACCCACACAAACACAGGGAGAAGATACAGACCCCACAAAGAAGGAACCCCAGCCAAGAATCAAACCCGAGAACCTGCAGCTGTGAGGCAACAATGCTACTACTACACCATCAAATATCAAGCATTGCAACATTTACAAACCACAGATATTATGAGGAACAGATCAGATCGAATATGAGGCAAAAATCTGCAATTTTTTTACAAATGGTGGTGGGTAGGGAACTCAAGTCTTTAACACCTGCATACAGGGTACAGGGTTCAAGCCTGAGGTATTCCCTACCACACCACCATGAGCACCTGGGGCATACACACACACACACACACACACACACACACACACACACACACACACACACACACACACACACACACACACACACAAAGTAATAAGCACCATACACTTACAATCCAGTATAAACATAAAAGCACCATACACACACAATCCAGTATAAACATAAAAGCACCATACACACACAATCCAGTATAAACATAAAAGCACCATACACACACAATCCAGTATAAACATTGTAAAATAAAAGTAAAAAGCACCATACACTTACCTGAATATATCCAGCTAACGTACATCCTGCCCGCGCAATACTCCAAAGACCCGCGAGATCCCAAGCAAAGCCCGACGAGATCCCAAAGCTCCTTCCCGACGACAAGACTGTCCTGACTGCTGCTGTTGCAGTCCGGATGCGACCCATAATCCTAGCGAGTCTGTGCACTTTAAAAGTGCACAGACGTCTCCTTGTGTCCCCCTATGGGGACTGCCAGACTGCCTTGAGCATGCGCATAGACCGACAGTAGTCGGGACTACTGCGCATGCGCGAAGTCCGCGAAATTTCAAAAAATAATTTTTTTTCTATTTTTTATTTTGAGGGGGCTGCAGTCCGGCAGCCCATGCCACGAGCCACCCCTGGATCTAAGCAAAAACTAACAGTACAAACTTTAAAACCAAAAAAATATTCTCAGCTCTGTATATTTGCCGATCAGTCTCAGAACAGTGAGACAACAGTTTCAACACAGATCTAAGCAACAATTAAAGAACTCTATAACCAAAAAAATATATACTCAGTTCTGTATAACTGCAGATAATATGTAAGGCAGTCTCTCAGAACACAGGTTCCAGCAATTTGAATGCAGCTGTTACTATGCCAACTGAAGACGCAGCAGAAAATGGGGGTGGGGAAAACAGTTTCAACAGAGATCTAAGCAAAAACTAACAGTACAAACTTTAAAACCAAAAAATATTCTCAGCTCTGTATATTTGCCGATCAGTCTCTCAGAACAGTGAGACAACAGTTTCAACACAGATCTAAGCAACAATTAAACTCTATAACCAAAAAATATATATACTCAGCTCTGTATAATTGCAGATAATAGTCTCTCAGAACACAGGCTCCAGCAATTATGGTAATCTGATGAGGTGTAATAGTCTTGGCCCAAGTAACAAACTCATAATGCTGTGTATACATACACGTATGTATGTCTGTACAACCATGTGAGAGTGTGTGCATTTAATACACATAATGATAAACCGTGCTTAGAAAACCAAGTAATATGACTGACTGACAATGTGATCCTTCTAGATCACACCATTCTGGCATTTATCACCCAAAAACAATGTCAAATATTAGAATGATAATAGTGGTATCCATTCCCTCAGTTTCATAAAAAACACAAGACCAATGTTAACTCTCAGCTCCCTAAAACTCATCCCTTACTTTTTAATTTAACAAAATGTTTCACAACATAGTAATGAAAATTCAACACTCTATCCACCTCTACCCAGCACAAATACACCCCTAAAACTATACATGGAGAGTGCCCAATACACCAGTATAAATACATCCACACTTTTCAGCTTCTCCATGAGAAATGCCAAAACTCATACCCTGTGGGTTTATCCATTCATTCTCCAATCAACTGCGTTATCCATTTTACGGTCACAGGGAAGCTAAAGCTTATCCAGAAACTCAACTGCCATGAGGCAAGAAACTAATCTTGGACAGGACACCAAATTACTGCCGAATGTAAGGACACACACTTCTACACTACGTGGACACTTACGGCCATTTTGGAGGACCACCAAATCACCTACCTGCCTTTGAGGAATAACAGAAAATCATAACTTTTAGGAAAAAACATCACACACTCTGGAGAACATGCTCTCTTTGCACAGAGGATGCACAAACTAAAACCAGACCATAAAAGCCTGGGAGTAAGCAATGCTAACTGCTCTGCCACTACAATGTCTGATCTTGCTTTGTATCACCAAGTTAAACAAATGCCTACAACTTCACAATGTCTTTCCATTTTCAGACCAAACATTTTAACATGCCATAAGTCCCAATATCAAACACTATACAATTTGCATTACAAAATTCCACTCAAAAATGCTGGTTTGGATTTAGTTTGTGAAATGGCATTTTTAAATGGAAATGCAGAGTGGCAAGTGTGTAGTTGAAGAGGAGATTACGTATTGGTGGCATTGTGAAACTTTTATGTTAAACTGGCAATACAGTGAAGTTTTGTGTATTTTAGCAATGCTTTCCTAAAATGTCAACATTTTGGTTATTTCACCAATAAGTTAAACATCCACAACTTTAGTTTTAAAAATACAAAAAAGTGGTAATTTTTTTGAGTCCTACCTCATGGAGTATAAGTTCATCACTGTACAATTCTGTTTTAAACTAACATTTTGAAGTTTGAATATTTTACAACAGTATTACGCAATACAGTTATGCTTTTCAAAGAGATGACAACTCAAAGAGGTACTCTAAATATGTGATGAGGAAATGCGAAGTAATAGTGAACTACAGTGTTTCTTAAAGTTTACTCTTTCAAAGCAATGCATTCTTTGGACAGACAGTTTTATATCTAAACTCACTAAAATTCCTACTTTATAGCAATACTAACTTGAAAACAGATGCCCATTTTATAACACAAAGTAGGTGATATAATGAACACATACCATAGTACTCCCAGAAGTTATGACACTTCCCATTGGGCTCGTGTCTCAAAACACCATGAGTATGCAGTAAAAAGAAGTTATGTCCTTACCATAACGCAAGCTCTGCATCCGAGGACATCCAATACCCACAAGATCTAGTTTGCAAGCAAACCAGACATACACTGCCAACTATATACATAAAAGAACATATATACCAACATACCAAGAGTATGACAGTAACAGCAATACTGCAACAGCAGAAGGAGAATACTCCAGACCAGGCACCAAATCGAACGCTCTTCCTAAGGGTGGGAGGGTGGAGGGGAACACAATAAGATGAACACTCCACATGGAACGTTATGGTAAGGACATAACTTCTTTATGTGAGAGTGTTCAATCTTCCATGATCCTGAGGAACTCAAGGGAGAACGTGGAACCAAAGGTTGCCCTATCCCTAGAAACCCTGTCCACTTTGTAATGAGAAATAAATGTATGTGGTTTAGCCCAAGTAGCAGCCGCACAAATGATGTCTAAAGGTAAACGAGCTGCATGAGCCAAAGATGTAGAAATTGATCTGGTAGAATGTCCTTTGGGTTTTGCTGATAATGTTTGATCAGAATTCTCATAAACATAAATGATACAATCAGTTAGCCACTTTGAAAGAGTTCGTTTCGTAACTGCAAGACCCTTTCTGCTGTCAGCAAAAGCTATAAACAGCTGATCAGATTTCCTGTGATCTTTTGTTCTATCCAAATAAAATCTGAGTTGTCTATGGACAGTTTGTGCAGCATATACTCTAATTTATTAGAGTGGTCTTTAAAGAAGGTGGGTAATTCAATGGACTGGTTAATATTACTAGTAGAACAAACTTTGGGAAGAAAGGATGAATTAGTGCGTAGGGATACTCTGTCAGAATGAAAAATTAAATAGGGATGTTTGACTGAAAGGGCCTGTAGCTCAGACACCCGACTAGCCGATGTAATAGCCACCAGAAATAATGTTTTCCATGACAAAATTTCAAAGTGCAACTTGAAGCTGGTTCAAAGGGTGGTAACATTAATTTAGAGAGCAATAAATTTAAATTCCATGGTGATGTTGGACTTCTGACTGGTGGTCTGATATGAAAAGAACCTTTAAAAAGGCTTTACAGAGCCTGTGAGCCATAATAGGTGCACCACTTTCTTCTATATGATAGCTAGAAATGGCAGCCAACTGTACTCTTAAGGTAGCCGGAGAACCTCCTTCCTGAAATAATTGCTGTAACAGGGTCCAACTGATGTGACTCCGCCCAGATGAAAACGCTTCCATTTACTAGTATAAGTCTTTACAGTGGAAACTTTATGAGAAGCTACCAAAATATCTTGAACCCGATGTGGGGGGGGACCTGGCTGTAAAGGGAAGAGCCCAAGCTGCTAGATGGAGAGATGTGAGTCAGTAGATCTGGCTCTGGGTCCAGCATCCAAGGTCCCCTCATGCGTGGCCAAGAGAGAAAGGAACCAAATTTGACGAGGCCAGAACGGAGCAATGAGAATTATAGTCCTCTGAAGGTTGTTTGCTTTCTGCAGAAACTTTGCAATCAGGGGAAATGGAGGAAAAGCATATAGGAGACCGCATTTGGCGTTCATTGGAGACGCAAACAGATCGCAGGTAGGCTGGCCCCATTTGCGAAAAACCTTTTCCGCAACTGACTGTTTGAGGGACCACTCGTGAGGCAATAGTATTGCCCTGCTTAGCCTGCTGCCCATTGCCAAATTCTCATGGCCTCTCTGCATAGTTGGTAGGACCTGGTTCCCCTTGCTTGTTTATGTACCAGACTACGGACATGTTGTCTGTCTGAACTGCAATGGTCCCTGGAGGAAGAAGGGGAGCAAAGTGTTGCAACGCCAAAACACTGCCCTCAACTCCAGAACATTGATGTGCAGATTGTACTCCAGATTGGTCCATTCGCCTTGGACTGTCTGTCCCTGAAAGATGCCCCCCCACCCTATCAGGGAAGCGTCCGTGGTTATCATTGCTGACGGTGTGGGTAGCACAAATGGTCTTCCGCTGGATAGGTTGCAAGTCTGTAACCACCACATTAGGTGTGATTTGCACGCTTCGCTATCAATATTTCGTGAGTCAGTGGAAGTTGTTGGAATGACCATTGTGCAAATAGAAGCCATTGTAGCACTCTCATGTGCAGTCTTCCCAATGGTATTGCTATGAGAGAAGCTGCCATGAGACCCAGAACTTTCAGAACAATTTTGCTGGGGATTTCAAATGTTGGATTGAAGTGCAACTATTCTTTCTGTCGGAAGTTTTAGAACTGAATAAGATATGCTGTGATGGCTGTAGCAAAGATTTCTAAATTTACTGAAATGCCAAGGTGTGTACAAAGTTGTAGGGAGTAATCCCTGGCTTGTATCAGTTGACGCCTGGTGGTGGCAGACAGGAGCCAGTCGTCTAGGTGCCTCAGATGAGACGCTACCACTGCCATGCATTTGGTGAAGAAACTGATAGTGACTGGCTCCCAGCCGAAGCTATGATCTCTCTGGCCATTTTGATGTGGTAGTACCAATCTTTCAGATCTATTGAGCACATTCAGTCGGCCTTCCGTAAGAATGGAAGGATCGATTGAAGCGTGACCATTCGAACTTTTCCTTCTTGACAAAGGTGTTGAGATTACTTAGGACCAGAATTGGCCTCCAGTCCCCTGGTTTCTTTGGAACTAATAAGAACCCTGAGTAAGATCCGGATCCTATTTGGTCCGCTGGGACTGGTTGGATGACTCTTTTTCTAGCAGCTTTGAAATTTCTGTAGCTGCTGGGTCTCGCAGATGGGGTGGTACATCTGGGAGTTTTCTTTGGAATGGGGTGGACAGAAATGGGATTTTGTAACCTCTGGTAACAATGCTTTTACCCAATTGTCTGAAGAAAGGTTTTGCCAGGCCTGAGGGTATAAAGCTAGCGACCCCCGCTGTTCACTGCCTCCAGAGCAGGACAGTCGGGCCTCCTCTCAGGAGTGCTGAAAGGTTTGCCAGGAGGTTATCCCTGTCACCTTGGTTTCTCTGCCGCCAGGGTGGCGTCTTCCACCTCTGCCCCCTCTGCCTCTAGAGGGGCATCACCCTGTGTGTTTGGAAAGACCCTTGGGGTTTACGAAACCACATTTTCCCACCACGCTGCCCTTTGGGGTACGGTCTGGAAGGGTGGAAAACGGACTCCGACAGCAGACAGAGTCTTTCCCTCCTGTTCACACCGGTAAGGGTCTCCTTTACTTTAGGGCCAAAAGTGTGGCTCCATCAAATAGTAAAGGAAGACTTGAAGGCTTCCGCGACGAACATAAGCGCATCCAGGATTGCCGAGCAATCGCTGAAGCGATCCTTCGCTGCATAGGATATCAGCCTCATGGACGAGTTCACAATGGACGTAAGGGTGTTGAGATGCGCTGTAACTTTCTCTGAGACAGCGGCATCTGTAGCACCCTGGAGGGTATCTCCCAACTCTTTGACTAGATCCCTCTGTAAACGTGTAAAATGGGTCAAATAGTTCAGGAAGCCGCTGAACTGAAAATGCGCTCCCGTTCTTCTGTCCATGGTCCTAGAATCTTTGTTAGGCGGATGGACAGATGAGGAAGACTCCGACATCTCCTTTTTGTGGCGCTGCCACCACCATGGCGAACTCCTTTGGTAAGGTAAGCTTTGTCCTGTGGTGCCGTGATGTACTTATTTGGCTTCCTAGGGACAGGTTCCACGTCAGGAGGAGCAATTAAATCCATTAATTCATCAAAGGGCGGAGTGACCCAGGAGGAGGAAGGACGGCACCAAATGCCTTCAGCAAAACTGACTCATCCTCAGAAGGGGAGGGCTTGCCAGTCACCTCTCTGTTTAAGGATCTCCAAGATGTCAGCAAAAGAGACATCCTCTGAAGGTGACTTAGGGACCCTTCTGACTCATCTAAGTCAGTATCAGATGTCAAGGATTCTTGTGGAGAATCCAAGTGTCTCCTCTTACACAGTCTTTTCCTAGGAACTTCTTCGTGGGGAGCATCCGAAGCCTCCGAGGAAGAGGGGGCACCTCAGGGTGGCTGAGACACTGGTGCCCGACGGGTGCAGAGGAGGATAACGGTCCTTTGCGGGAGGAGAAGCTGTACCTGCTGATGTGGTTGTCTGAGTAGACAACACCTTCCTCATGAGGTCGGTATCTGAAATGGGAAGAATCCAAACAGGAGGAGAGTCAACATCGGTCCGACTGAACCAAGGACAGATCTTCGCCCCGAGACTGTACGGATCGATGGAGTCGAGGTAAACGGTACCGACCGTTCTGGCACCGAGGGCTCCACAATCATCAGGTCAGCCTCTTCCGGACTGAACAGGTCTCGGAGGAGGAACAGATGGAGATAGTGGCAGGCCTTCAAGTCTCGACATCAACTGAGAGGAGACCGGCTCCATAAGTTTCTGCACCACACGGTCCACGCCGGTGTCGGAAAGGGCTCTCGGGATCGAAGATGGAGCCGACCTCAATAGAGTCGGTGGACAAGACCCGAGGCTCGAAACTGCCAACAGTTGAACACTAGTCTGTGGAACCGGTGATCCAACTAAACTCAAGAGCTCGGAGCCGATGTCTTTGGCGACTTGGATGCCTGGTCTGAAGCATCCAAGGCCTCCTGGAAAGAGGGTTTCAGCAATCCTCTATCCATCAGTTTCCTGCCTATCTGTCATGACCCTCCCACTAAAAGAGTGACAAATAGAGCAGTCCTCTTGTAAGTGGAGAGGGCCAAGACAGTAGACACAGGAACTGTGGTTGTTCAGACCGACATTTTGGCCACACTGACAACGCTTGAAGCCAGATTTTAATTTTTCTGACATGACAGTAAGAAAGAATGACAGTCCAGTAATTAAAAGTCACTTCCAATGAGAAAAACAGTCAAATCCGTAATATGTGTCAAATCCTGTAATAAGCAGACTACACAATACTTAGTCCAAGTTATTAAAGTAGGAGATAGGCCCCGAAATAAACTCTGTACCTTTTAGTTAAACTAAGTAACTAATCTAAGGAACCGAGATATCAAAGTCCACTCACACACCTACTCTAACTATTCATAGACTATATTGAAGAAAATTTATGAAAAATGTATGAAAAATTTAAACAGAAAGATAAATTCTTATCTGTAAAAGCCTCGAGCTAGTCCCCAGCGATGCGTAAGCAGCAGCGGCAAACTAGATCTGAGGTAAAGGCAGAGGGGGATTGTGGGTATTGGATGTCCTCGAGCTTCTTCTCGATGCAGAGCTTGGAGCCGAGGATCGGCTCCGAACCCATGTGTAAGAACAAAGGCGAGATTGAACACTCTCACATTATCTGTTCATTGCATGTCCCAGTACATGTTATGCGATACACAAAACAGATTATAAAGGAATTTAAAACAACCCTGGAATACAGAACAAAACACAGTGAGAACATGTTAAGTAAGTATGGGAATAAATGCCTTAGCAAGGGAGATAAAAATGCCTTAGTGCATACGGTAAACAAATGAAGCAAACTGGCAATTTGTGGAAGCTATAGAAGAAGGTCCAAAATGTAAAATAGACTTTTAAAGAGAGATGAAATGCCAAAGTGACAAAACAGGCAGGATATGGAAAGGACTACATTCCAGAGAAGGCAGGGGAAAGCACAATTGTGTAAATAAACTTATCATAACAGTAGACGTTCAAATAATCACTGCTGCAGTAGTCTTAGTCTTAGTCAAGATAGTACTGGAGTTGCCTGCAGACATCCAAGATATGAAGTATCCTCTCTCTCCCTCATTTTTAGATTCAGAAAAGAAAATGGGGAGCTGGATAGTGTGGCTTAAAGTAAACTCGAATTCTACTTTAGGCATAACGGATAAGTCACTAGCCTCCTAAACCAGGGATTGTGGGTTTGAGTCCTATCTGGGGTGATATAATCTGGGATGGTGGTTGGCATAATAGTTATGGTGTTTACTGCAGAGACACAAGGAACAGGGTTTCTTTCTTACCTTTGGGATGAGAAATTTGGCTAGGCTTAAAATGGCCCTCAAGGGCAGACAGCCTACTACTAATCTATGAAACTATTAGTTCTCAAAGAAGCCCTGTCTCTGTAGAAAATGAGACTGCGTTGACTCAGCATAACAGCTTTCTACTCGGATACCTTCTTGTAAAGGTCAGAGCAAATCAGTAAAACCATGGCTGCCTGACCCACAAGGGAGTCACCACAATGATCTTGAAGGATTCTTTCTGAATTTTCAGAAGTACTCTGGATATTTATTCATAACCTACCCACACCATTTTCCTGCTCCCTCTCACTCAGTCATTATGGCCAAGAGCAAATCACCTCTTTGGACCATGCCTTCCCTTAAGGAGCATCTCAGTGAGTTTTCTCCCACCAGAGATGGGCATGCCCATCCCTTCCCTGCCACTCCATCAGTTGCCTAATTCACTAATCGAATGTTGGTCATCTGGGCAGCAGTAAGAGATTTATCCCTCTAAGCCACTAAAGTGGCTTACTACCCAACAAAATATTATGAAAATAATGGCTTCCTAAATCAAGGAATAAATGCCCAGCCAGAACAGAAGAGATGAGGCTTTAATTTCTCTACAAACTGTCTAAAACTTTAAATTACTATCATATACCTTGTATTGATTTTTAACCAATGTTTTTATACTATGTTTAATTTGTTATAATTATTTAAACTGCAGATGTTTTTGTTTTAGTTTTGAAGATTAGAAAATTATTGTTCTTAAAATGTTTTGTAATAAATTTCAAGCTTTTCTCCCTGGACCTCTGCTGAAAATGGACTTCTACACAGTCAGACTTTACTGGTAACTGAATGTCGATAAATCACTAAATAAATAGAGCATACATAAACACACACGCATACCTGGATTCATTTAATTCTAGAAATGGAGCGGCAGAAAATCTGAAAATATAGACGTGAACAATGCATAAAGTCAGCTTTAACAATGATTAAAAAAATTATTTTTCTTCCACAGTCCTACACCTCTAACTCCAATACTGTGCAACCTTGGAGAAAAAGAGGAAACTTCATTACCTCCACAGATCTACAGTATGATTAAATAAACTGATTTTAACTTTAATTGAAGAGCAATCAACCATAACTGACAAATCAGATGCTGAATATACCCACTGTGATCAAAGCCATGTAGCCCCAAAAATATAAAGACACGCATACATACACGGTATAATATGCATAAAATCATTATAAGCACATGTAAATGTATACATAAAATATGTAAAAACAAAAGCTGGCATTTAGTTTAAATTTTACAAATTATTTTAAACCTAATGAATGTAATACTGAGTTAAGTGAACTGGTCCTTTTCATAATCTTTTCAGACACAACTCAGGACACAAAGACAGTGATAAATACAATAAAATATGGGAGGCTGGCATAATGGTTAAGGTGTTTACCTTACAGATAGAAGGTGCTGGGTTTGATTGTCACATGGGGTAATTGGCTAGGCTTAAAATGGCCCACAAAAGCAGTTAGCCTAGTACTAATCTAAGAATCTATAGCAAATATGTAAACATGCTTTTGGGAGGTGGGAATAAGCAAGTAAATGTATACACGTGTTTACACACAGACACACAAACGCTGGCTAAAAGTCAGAATTCTACATTAGACCCTAAAGCTGAAAAATCACTGTTCATTTGAACTACTGTACTGTGTACATGAATAAATATATCCCGTCAGTCCCTAGTTCACAGAAGTTTGACATCTTGCATAAAGTCTGAGGACCAGAACTACAATCCTCAGAAAACTGAGACTAAGTGCAAATAGGGGGATGATATGCCATGCCCAGTGCTATACTTTGAAAAATTCCCTCTAGTCTGAGGTGCAGCAATCTCAGAGTCAGTACATACAACCCATGTTGGGGGGTATTGGGGGCTTCAAGCATTAATGGTGGTACGAGTTGACACTTTCTGCATTTCACTTACAGCTGTTTACTTTCCAAAGTTGTAGTATTTACAATGATGGGTGCCACACTTCTGATAGGGAGTCAAATGTGTACACAAATCACAGTGCACTTAAGTATTCAGTGATATTTGGTCAGTTTTTCAAGTAATGCTGACAATATTCAAACTTAAATGTATTTACTTCTAAAATATAGGACTGAATTATGAATGCGAATTTGTTCTGCATAAAATATCCAAAAATAGTTTCTGCCATAGTTGTTTTTCATTTCAAAATAAACAAACCAAAAAAAATGCATGCTCCACATTTACATATTATAAGCATTTTTTTAATTTACATAGATTTGAAAAACAGGTTGTGGACTGATCATCCTGGACTCTTTTTCAGTTAAACAGAAGGGAAAATAGCAGAGTTACTTTCTCCTCCCATTGTCCCACATCCAACAAACATTCTAACTGACTTGAGTGAAAGTTGCTTAAAAAAAATTCTACAAAATAAGCAATACCTGAATTACAATATTTACAAAATAAAAATAATGAATAAAACAAAACCTATTTTTTCATGCAGTTAACTAATATAACAAGACTGCAATTGCAATATTTACTCAGCACAAACACCTACAGCTTTACCATTCCAGTATAAATACAGACACACACACACAATTTAATCTCTATACAGCTTGTTCACCATTACTTAACACTACTCATGTAACAGAGACATTTTACCTTTATACTGCAGTAATTAGAAGATTTACTATGCTTTTAACTCAAGAAAATATTTACAGCCTGAGAAATTATATAGACAGAAATAACGTAAATCTTATAACTTGTTCAATAACCATGTAGTTGACTGTTTTCTTTAAAACATTTTAAAACCATTACAACTTTCCTTTTTCTTTCTTATTATGAAAATATGTTACTCTACTTTTATGTACCCCTTTTCAGGCAGTGGGTATTTGTTTTGTTTTTTTTTTGCACCATTGATATGTAATAAAAACACTGCAGGAAAAAATACGAAAAAAAGCCCACAACAACAAAGGCCTACTCAACAAGCAATATTCTGCAAGTGAAGCATAACCATCATGTAATGTAACACAAAAAAGTACAGAACTGAACCTTGTAGCCTATTCAATTCATTGGCTATGTATGGCTATTTATATCAAGAATAACACCAACAATAACCCAAACTCAACTAAATAAAAGACTTTTACAGCCTCAGAGGACAATGAATTCTGCAGTGCTGTGGCTGGAGTTAATAAAGCCTAATGACTAGTTGTGATGTATGTCCCTGGGATGGTTACACAGGAAGAATACAAATCTATGCCAACTGGTATAAGAGTAAATCTTTTCCTCAGTGGAAAAGCAAATCTGTTCTTAGGCTTACAGCAGCAGCAGCTGCAAACCTGCAGCTTGAAATCAAGCAGCCAATTACCTAGGTCTGCTTCTTTCTTTATAGGATGTCAGTGCATACAATGGATACAGTGAAGTCATGAAGACAAGTAACCTGCAAATTTTATTCTGAAGGATTTGCAAAGACAATGTGTTGGAAATGAAGGGAGCAAATCTCTATTCTCATGAACAGTTGACTGTCAGTAAAGTTAAACTGTACAAGCATCTCACCTTAACACCACCAAAGCTTGCAGAATACTGTGACATCTGAAGCTTGCAGAGGATGGCTATGTAATTACATTGACAGCTGCGCAATTAAATAAATAATATTTAGTGACTGTCACGTTTAACATCATGATGCTACTCTGACAGACAGATAATAAAAACTGTATCAAAGAAGTAGGAAGAATAACTAAATCAATTATATACAAATGTAATTTATACATACCTAAAGTAGACAGTATGAATTACACTAAGGAAATGACATGCTGAGTACCATGAGCCATTCTTATGGCTTATTGTCCGCCACTTACTTCTGACAATGCATTCCAGTTATCATCCTCTTTGAGAAGTAACAAGTTCTTAAGGCAGTTCCTGGGTCATCCCCCAACTGCCTCAACTATACACCTATTACTTGCCTATACTTATGCAAAATATCCATCAGTACCATTTGATAAAGTACAGTTGTGTACACTTACCATAAATGTAGATGTTCGAGTGTATTCACTGTTGCAGTCATCACATTTGGGTTATCTGCTTGCAGTACCCCTCAGTCAGCCTGATTATCAAAGTCTTGTGTCCTACGTTGGTTGCGGTCTCCTCTTCCGTGACGTCAGGTCATCAGGGGTATAAAACATGCAGCCAACGTCATTACATCAGTTTTTCTTGCCCCAGATGTCAGGTGTCCCCCATAATGGGAAGCAATTAAATCTATAAATATACAAAGTTACACCTCCAACAAAAGAGCAAATACACCAAAAAGCTTTTAAGCATTGTAAAGGAGAGAAGAGGTATAGCCAAAAGAAGTCAGGGGGCTGGAGGGAGGGTAACCAGGACTGCAACAGTGAATACACTCGAACATCTACATTTATGGTAAGTGTACACAACTGTCCTATGTTCTTCGTGTTTCACTGTTGCAGTCATCACATTTGGGTAGATTCCCAAAGCTAAGTATGGGAGGAGGAGTTTAGATAGCATTAGGACCAGCTATAAGGCCCTGCAAGACTGCAATGGTAAAGCCAGCTCTGCATTTAGAGAAAATTGGCAAATGGTAATGCTTGTTCAAAGTATGTAGAGAACTCCAGGTAGCAGCTTCTATGAGGTCCCTGGTAGGTACGCCTCTGAGAAAGGCTGTAGAGGTAGATGCAGCCCTGGTTGAGTGGGGTCTGATCCCCTGTGGAATAGGATTTCCATGGCGCTTATAGCAGAAATGAATGCAATGGTCTATCCATTTGGAGATGGTTTGCTTTGAAATGGCCTTCCTCTCTGCCCCTGCAGCAAATGTCACCAGCAGTTGTTCAGATTTCCTTTGAGGTTTAATCCTGTCCAAGTAGGATCTAAGTTGTCTGTACACATCTAAGGAGTGCAGTATTCGTTCCCCTTTGTTCTGTGGATTAAGGTTGGCAAATGAATGGATTGATTAATGGCCACACTGGATACCACCTTTGGCATGAAAGAGTGATTAGTCCTGAGGGACACCCTGTCCGCATGAAAAATGATGAAAGGCTCCATTGCCATAAGGGCCTGTAATTCAGACACCCTTCTTGCTGAAGTGAATGCTAAAAGGAAAGCTGTTCTCCAAGAAAGGAATTTTAAATCTGCAGTAGCAGTTGGCTCGAAAGGTGGAACGGTGAGATTCTCCAATACAAAGTTAAGGTCCCAGGCTAGAGTTGGAGCTCTCCTGGGTGGTCTTAAATGTTTGGCCCCTCTGAGCAGTGGATGAGAGAAGAGGGGAGGTTCTGTGTTATAATGAGCTGAAATGGCTGAGGCGTGAATTTCTATTGAGGAAAAAGACAGGCTCTTGTGAAGCATCTCAGATAAGTATTGCAAAATCTGAGGTAAATTGGGCACTGCTGTGCTCATCCCTTGAGAATGGTTCCGAGCACCTAATCTTTTCCATTTTTCAACATAAGATTTTCTAGTACTAGGCCTCTTTGCCTCTAAAATGATATTCATCACTGGTTTACTGAGGGATGGTAAAGGAGATATTAGGTAATTAGCCAGGCTGTTAGATTTAGTGTTTGAAGCTAAGGGTGCAGAATCTGGCTCTCCTACTGAGACAGCAGGGTAGGAGTCTGAGGCAGGTGCCAGGGGGCCCACAGTGACACACTGCGCAGGAAGGGGTACCAGCATTGTCGTGGTCAGTCTGATGCAATCAAAATCGTCCTTGGTATGTCTGGTTTGATCTTTAGTAGTACTTTGGACAGCAGAGGCTGAGGAGGAAAGGCATAACTGTTAGGTTATTCCAGCTGAAGGGCAGAATATCCACTTTTCAAGCTTGTCTGTGGGGAGTCCTTGTGCAAATTTTTTTCCAATTGATAGTTCTGGGGGGAGGCAAACAGGTCTATATCTGGGCTCCCCCAGTTGCTTGTCAACATGTTGAAAATCCTTGGTTCCAGTTTCCACTCATGTGGGTCCATGAGATCTCTGCTTAGTCCATCTGCCAGTGTATTTAGTTTTCCTGGCAGGAATTGAGCTTGTAGATGCACTTGGTAGCTAAAGGCTGTGTTCTACAATGCCATGGCTAGTCTGCTGAGGGAGTAAGAATGTGTACCCCCCCTGCTTGTTTATGTACCACATAACAGTGGTGTTGTCCGTCTTTACCATTAATTGTTCTGGATGAATGTGGTCCTTGTAGGCTGTCAGAGCATTCTGTACAGCTAATGTTTCTTTTAGATTGATGTGCAGGTGCATTTGACTTGGGTTCCATTTACCCTGAATGCACTTCCCTGCCAGGTTCACCCTCCATGCATAGTCTGATGCATCTGCTGTTAGGGTTTAGGCGGCAGGAGGTAGTGTGAATGGTAGTCCCTAGTATTGGTGGCAGGCCTCTGCCCACCAAAGGAACTCTAGGCGTAGGCACAGTATGATAGGAATCATTGCTTCTAGATCCTGAGAATGTTGACACCATAGGCTTTTTAGATATCATTGTAGTTTCTTCATATGCAGTCTTGCATATGGAATTAGAAGAATGCAGGGGGCCATGAACCCCAAGGCCTGTAGTATTTGCCTTGCAAATAGCAGGGTTTTTGTGGCCACTTGTTTGAAGTAGGTTGTCAAGTGAAAGTGTCTGGCGTGAGGAAAGCCATCTGGGGAGTTGTATTCTAGCTTGTTCCCAGGAATACAATTTGTTGACAGGGTACCAGGTGTGATTTCTTTTCATTTATGGTGTACCCCAGACAATTTAGCACCCTTTGTACAAAAGCCAGATGATTCAAAAGTATGTCCTGGTTTTCTGCCTGAATTAGACAATCGTTCAGGTATGGGTATATTTGAATATTTATTTGCCTGCAAAATGCAGTGACTGGAGCTAGGTACTTATGAATACCCTGGGCGCAGTAGATAAGCCAAAGGGCAAGAACTGATAGTGTGTGTAGCCTGCTTTGAAGTGTAGGTATCTTCTGCAAAGATTCCCTGATTGGGATGTGCAGGTATTCTTCCTTTAAATCTAGTGTTGCCAACCAGGCATCTTTGCCTAGCATAGGAAGCAAATGATGAAGAATCAGCATCTTGAATTTTGGAATCACCAAAAAGGTGTTTAAAGTAGACAGGTCCAGGATCGGACGCCATGAATTGTCTATTCTGGGTACCAGGAAAAGTCTCAAGTAAAAACCGTGTCCCTTTTCCTCTTCTGGTACCAACTGACTAGCCCCTATGCTTAAGAGAGAGTACTTGGATTTGGGCCTCTGCCCACTGATTAGGAGGTAGAGCCGGCCAACCGCTTGGAGTTGGTAACGCGTGGAAGTGAAATCTGTATCCTTGGGACACTATATTTAAAACCCATTTGTCCTGGGTAATGAGTCCCCAGTTCTTTGCATGAAGTGCAATCTTTCCCACCAAAGGGGCAGTCAGTTGAGAAGTGCTTGGAAGTTTTAAAAAGAAGTCATAGAGACAGTTTACCATATGTGGGAGTTTTATTACTCCCAGGTTTGGAAGTGAAGGCCCCCCACTGCTTAGTCCTGTGCGTACCCTGGGACTGAAGCCTGGATGCTGTGCTGGATCTGAGTTTAGACTGAGAAGGTCTGGAAGAGGCAGGAAAGGACCAATTCTTAGAAGGCCAATGCCTACTAAATCTCGGAGGTTGTACTTGTAAAAAATCTTTAACTGTTTGCATAGATTTAGCCTTTTCCTCCATCTTTTTAAGAAATGTTTCTGCCTTGTTGCCAAACAGGCGATCCTGATATAAGGGAGCATCCAGTAATTTCGCTTTAACAAAATCTGGCAAGGATTGCTCCTTAAGCCAAGTATGCCTTCTAAGTACAGACCCAGTTACAGCAGCCCTGCAAGATGCCTCTAGTGAATCAAAACCACATTGCAACGTATGTTTACCAACTTGTTCAGCACAATGCATTAAATCCTGTAAATCCTTATTTTCAGCACAATCAGGAATCAACATAATTTTCTGTTTAAGCAATCCAATAATATGCTGCTGATACTTTAACATATGAAAATGGCAATTCAAGGCCCTAATGGCAAAGTTGCAGAAGTGTATAGCTTCTTACCCCATCTATCCAGTGCTCTGGTGTCTCTATAAGAGGGGGTAGGATTTTTGGCAGTAGAAGCTTTAATGCCCTTGGGTCCCTGTGAAATGGTTTCAGGATCCACAGGAGGATTTTTGAAAAGGAATTTGTGAGAGCCAGGAACCCTGTAATACCTATCAGGTTTTCTGGGAGCAGGAGGTAAAGAGTCAGGGGCCATGCTAGATTCCGAAAAGGCATCATCAATGTCCAGTACAGGAGGTATAGCTAAAGGCCTGTGCTGGGGAAGGAGTAAGAAATCCCAAAGCCTCTTTTTCGAATCAGAGAAATCCTGGCTTTCCCAATGAAAATTCTCCCTGAGAGTATGCAAGGTTTCACTAAAAAAGAAATCCTCTGGGGGATAAGCAGAGGGAATAGAGTCCTCAGCATCAGAATCCTCATAGGTATATAAGGGTAAATCCTGGTCATCAGAGGAAACAGAAATTTCAGAATCCTGGTCAGAAGTATCAAAAGCAAACTCAGTCCTAGGTCTCTTAGAGGGGGAAGGTTGGCTTCCCCTGATTAAAGTAATAAGATCTTCAGTCATTCTTATCATTTGTTTTTTAGGAATACAGGCCTGACCATGCGGTTTGGTTGTCTGTTTTCTAGGCATGGTTCGAGTTTTAGGCCTTGAAGAAAAAGATGGCATCAGTTTAATATGCAAGTCAGTAGGCCTGAATACACTCTCAGAAGCCGGTGCCTGCACAGCGGCTCCGGACCCATCCAAGGAAGAGACATCCACAGGTTCTACAGTTGAAGCATCTCACAGCATACCAGACTCCGAATGGGTCTCAGTAGAGGCCTGAGAGTCTGAAGTAGCGGGTATCAGGGGCTGCAAAAGCGCATCACTGAGTACCGGCGCCTCTCTATCTTTATCTTTGCATTTTTTCAGAATGTTGGTAGTTGGATGGCTTACTGAAGACATATCGGGATAATTAAACCGAGCACCAAAATATTTAAAAGCGAAAAAATATACAGATGACGGATAGTTTGTGGTTTAAATAAGACACACAACCGACAGCGAGGTACATCGAGGTCAGGGCCTAGGCAAGCAATACAGCAGGAATGAAAATCTTTACGAGGTATTTGCTTTCCACAAGAAATGCAATTATTTACTTTTACTGACATTGGATAAGAGCAAGAAAAAGTTTCCTCAACTGGGTACTTAGCTTTTAGTTGAAGACTTTGGTTCTGAAACGAAAATTTCAGGAGTTGGCTGCCCGGCACTTGCAAACTGCTTCTGCTTCGGACACCGCACGGCAAGAAAGACTGATGTAATGACGTCGGCTGCATATTTTATACTCCTGACGACCTGATGTCAAGGAAGAGGAGATAGCAACAGACGTAGCAACCGACGTAGGACCCAAGACTTTGTTAATCAGGCCGAATGAGGGCTACTGCAAGCAGATAACCCAAATGTGATGACTTCAACTGTGAAACACGAAGAACATCTACTGATGTGAACAGAATCCTGCAGACATTTTTCAGCCATGACCCAGGTCCCAGAGCAAATGCAGTGTATATGGAAAATTTGAAACAGTCGGAAGACAGCATATTTTTAGGAAGCAGGAGGAAATGACACCAGGAAATAAAAATGTGTTTACGATTATATGCATGACTAATGTTCATTGTTGTTGTGCATTGATCTCTCCTACATATCCCTTACAACTATTATAGCACACCACAAGATTTCACATGATTTTAAGATCCCAGTTTATACAGGACTTTCACAAATGAATGAAGAATTCCAGAATACTCTTTGTCAGCACCATACACAACATGAGGATAACCTTATTATCCTGCTAAACAGTCCAGTATGCCATCAACATGTATGATTACTAACATTATGTTGTACAATGCAGAACATGGATGATTTGACTCCATAGGATATTTTTTTCTCTCTTCTTTAGCAGTACCCTCTCCAAATCTGCATGAAAGTTTCCCAATTGTATGTCAAACTGCTATACTTACTTTATTCAATGACAGCAATATTAGAGCATTAACATGTTTCTCCACTGTTATACATGGGTGCATTTGCTTTATGTGTGGTTTGTGCAATCTCATTATTTAACATGTGAGGCATGTCAGGAGATTGGTGGGTTTGGATGTAACACAGCTGGCAGGTTACTGAGGATTTTCTCTATAATGAACAGTAGCTGCCGTATGAAATCTTGTAAAGACAGCTCTGTAATGCTGCTGCTGCTTCTCCACAGTAGTTTACCCCTTTTCCCCAGCTAGGTAAGTTTTACATTACTGTACTTAAGTAACACAGTTTAGGGTCATTCATTTCCTTATGTGAGCAAACTATTATGGCATGGTGCTGTTTTTCTTATCAATGTTTGTGTCTGTGATATTGTGACATAAATTCTGTTTTCTACAGATTCCCTAAACAAAGTACATAACCTTTGCACTATTGCCTTTCAGCCCACCCACAGGATTAATCAAGTATATTTTGTTTTTATTTTGTGAGTAACACCATCCAATCCATGATAATTGTGTAAATTTGGAATCATCAGTGAAGGATAGCATCTTCATCCATTGCACTGTGAACTTAGAACTCAAAACATACAAAGCAGATGTGCTCTGTTAATGAACCCTGCAGAACCCCCCACTGGTTATCAGCTTTTGTCTGCAGTTCCCCTCATCTACTATCTCCTGCTTCCTTTCACTGAGCCAATTCAGAGTCCCATTGTTGCCAAGCTGGACTATTCCAGTAAACAAATGCAAAATAAAATAAAACTACACACACTAATTTTCTCACCAATCTCCTAGGAGAAATAGCATGAAGGACCCTGCTATGTTCAGATATAACACATCATGTAGTTCCCTGTATCTCAACAGTGATAGTATTATAGAAATTAATTAAGCTGGCTCTGCAAGATATGATCTATATCAAACCATGCTTTTGGCATCCATAAACATGACAGAAAGCTTCAGAAACTCCTCTAGCACAACAAGAAAAGTTTTCATGATCAATCTGAACTGAGTCTGGTTTGTATGTAGCAATCAGGATCCTTCCACAGCTTATCCATTTGCACAGAAACCCAGTTGTCATCTCATAATTATGCATCAACAATCCATTTTCCAAGGGCAGTGCTAGCATATCTTTTTGTACTGAGGCAGGGGGTATGCAGTTGATTAAACCACTTGTCTTATTCCTCCAATGGCCTACATTTCCTTATTTACATCTTCCCTGTCATGTCACATTTATTAAACACAATTTTACAACCAATAAGACAGTGAGGAAAGATAAACATGGAATAAGGACAGTAAAGGAGATGACGTCAGGCAACTTCATATACATCAATTACCTCTTCCAATTTAAAATGATACAATTTTCATGTTTTTACCAACGGTTTATCTACCTACCATGCCTCCAGTTGTAAGATGGAATTCCTAGGCCTCAACTTTTATTATAGCATACTTCTGTTCTACTCCACTATATGCTGACGTAATCATTACTTCTAAAAACATACACATTCTGTGCTGCTCGTCTTATATTCTAGTTTTACTATTTTACTATGCACTCTGTAACTTTTTACTTGTACTTTAGTGTTACTATGGCTGCTACCTACACTGAAACTACATTTGGTCAAGTATGATCAGTGCTCTACTCCAGTAAACAGAATTAAAATAAATAAAATAAAACTAATATTTCAAATAATGGAAGAATCAAGGTATATTATACTTGCAAACAAAGCAGAACTATAAACCTGTCATACATTAAGTTATATTAGCAACTACCAGCTCTGCTGGCACCTGGAGAAAGAGCCCTGACTATGATCCATGCAACCAGGGTCTGACTAGTAGGTCAGGCTCCTGTGGGAAGTGGTATGGGGGAGAAAAGAAATGAGGCTTAAGCGTGCTTACCTTTCCTCAAAGGAAGGGATGGAAAGTACATGTCCAGCTATATGCTCCATGGTAAAATGTGCCAATGGAGACCTGGGATCACAAGAGGGGGATATCAGAAAAAGGGGCAGAGCTAGGATTAAGCTGCATGGGGAGGTGTGAATATCAATCACACGGCAGACTACACACCACCACCAATTAGATGCTACAGGCAGGTACAGGCTGACAGAGTTAAACTAAGATGGCCCGCAATGTTTGCATGAATGACTGTTACTGAGATTGGCTCTCATCCACTGGGAAGAGGGGAACAGAATGATATAGTGCTGAACTTGGAAACTGGCAAGAAATGTAAGGGAAAATCATCAGGACAACCCCACAGATGGCACCATAAATGAGATGCCCTTATCTAATGGTAGTATTAACTCCTTGCATACCTCCATTAAATAATTAAATACAATTCAATAAGTAATAAGTAATTTTCTCCCTTCAATCATGCAAGGTGGATCTACAGCCAGAAACACCCTGGTAATATTGCAGCTTTTTTTTTTTTTTTTTTTTTTTTTTTTTTTTTTAATACTGATGATGTGTGTAGTCCACAATAAACTAGACGATGACAGTGTAGTCCACAATAAACTAGACGATGACAGTGGGATCACCTTTAAAGCTGGTTCCCAAACAGTTTAACACTGCGGATTGTACTGTTCATTAAACAGGCTAACTTGTTAAGTACTATCACTGATAAGGGGGAAACAATTTCCTATGCACCGACTGGATACAAACAACAGAGCCGTTTCCCGTTCTTCCACGGTGCAACAATCTAATAATTAAATATACAAAAGCAGCACTAAGTGCAGGAACACTGTTTCTCAAATGGAAGACACTTCTTATAACTTCCTTCCTGTTGACTATTTTGACAGCAAAAGTAAATATGTGGTACCTTGACTTACTGGCTTTTTGATACGTTTGTCCTGTCAACAAATTCAACTCAATGAGCTGGTGTTTAACAAGTCAGTTGTCAAGAATATGGACCAGAACAGAACAATATTGTATATACTATCCCTTTAGTATGTACAGCAAAATGTCTACTATAATAGTGGCATAAGAACCCATGTCTGCCCCTGACAATTTATACATTTTCCAGAAATTACTTAACACTGTATGAATGATACCAACTTCAGACCTGCCTTTTTGATCAATGAGTAACTTTTTCTCTGCCTCCTAACTACAAATATGTCCATCCCTGATCAACTAAATAACAAGAGTAAGGCCCCATGCTTGCATATTCTTCAAGCTACATCTTTTCCAATGTATTCATAACTTCCTCTAAATTAAACAGTCTCAGAAAGCCCAAATTTTCATTCCCAAGAAAAAAAAACTTAAAATGACTCACCAAAAATAAAGGCATTCATTTTTTAAGTATTGCATGTTCCTTTAAGGACAGATTGCCAATTCCAAGAATCTTTAATTCTTCTAATCTTACAAATGTCTCCAGAACGTAATACATTACACTTTCAATTTCTACAAATTTTCAGGAGGATTTAGATGGTAACTATAAGAAGAAAGGGTAAAAATTATTTGCTGATACGTATACAGCTAGTTCAAAAAATGTACTTTGAGGTAATTTTTAGGTGCTTTCAAAATGTAAAATTAATGAGATAAAGTCGCAGACATTGTACATAAGATTTAGGCCATCCATCATTTTGCAGGACTTTGTTCCCTTTATCACTTGGACTGAATTTTGTATAAAGTACTAGGAGGGTTGCAAAATCTCCTGCCTCAGAAATATTCAGAAAAATGTATGCAAAGTACTGTCAAATGTACCAAAGGAACATTCGGAACTATAAGCAAGTTCTTTGATGAATAATGACTGAAGGATGTCTAAAATTAAGTTGATTTTGATGTTTAAACTGTTATATGTTCTAAACATGGCCCCCTATTGAAATGTTGGCACTTGAAATGCCAAGTGCCGAAAAGCCGTAAAAAAGACCAAAAAGACAAACTAATACTTTGCTGTGTGTGCACATCCTTAAACTAATACTTTGTTGAAGCACCTTTTGATTAAATTTACTACATTCAGCCTTCTTGGGTACACACCTCCCATCAATTAAAGAGACTCTGATGAACCTCAAATAAAGTTCAACTGTCCTAGTAGGATTTTCCTGACATTTACTCAGTTGCCTGCTACAGCAAAAGCCATGGTTCGCAGAGAGCTTACAAAGCATCAAAAGGGATTTCATTGTTGAAAGGTATCAGTCAGGAGAAGGGTACAAAAAACTTTCCACAGCATTGGATATACCATGGAACACAGTGAAGACGGTCATCAAAATGTGGAGAAAATATGCGACAACAGTGACGTTGCAAAGAACTGGATGCCCCTCCAAAATTGATGAAATGGCAATATGAAAACTGGTCAGGGAGGCTGCCAAGAGACCTACAGCAACACGGAAAGAGCTGCAGGAATTTCTGGCAAGTACTGGTTGTGTACTACATGTGACAACAGTCTCCCATATTCTCCATATGTCTGGACTATGGGGTAGGGTTGCAAAACGGAACCTTTTCTTACACAGAAAAACATCCAGGCCTGGCTAAAATCTGCAAAACAGCACATCAAGTCTTCCAAAAGCATGTGGGAAAATGTGTTATGGTCTGATGAGACCAAGGTTGAACTTTTTGGCCACACTTCCAAAAGGTACGTTTGGTGCAAAAACAACACTTTGCATCACCAAAAGTACACCACCTCCACGGTGAAGCATGGTGGTGTCAGTATCATGGTTTGGGGTTGCTTTTCTTCAGCTGGAACAGGGGCTTTAGTCAAAGTGGAGAGAATTCTGAACAGTCCCAAATTCCAGTCACTTTTGGGCCAAAACCTTCAGGCGTCTGCTAGAAAGCTGAAGATGAAGAGGAATTTCACCACTAGAAAGTTGAAAATGGATAGGAATTTCACCTTTCAACATGACAATGACCCCATGCACACATCCAAATCAACAGAAGAATGGCTTCACAAGAAGAAAATTAAAGTTTTGGAATGGCCCAGCCAGAACCCAGAACTAAATCCAATAGAAAATCTGTGGGGTGACCTGAAGAGAGCTGTGCACAAGAGAAGCCCCCACAATCTGACAGATTTGGAGTGCTTTTGCAAGTTAGAGTGAGAAAATATTGCCAAGTCAAGATGGGCCAGGCTGAAAGAATGTTGTAATTAAATCAAAAGGTGCTTCAACAAAGTATAGTTTAAGGGCGTGCACACTTATGCAATCAGTGTGTTGTACGTTTTTTATTGTTTATATTTTTTCCCCCAACAGGATTTATTTGTCTTTCAATTGAATTGTACAGGTTATAGGTCACATTAAAGGTGAGAAAACTTTTGAAATTATTTATTGTGGTCTCATTTTTTTACATCACAAAAACCTGACTTTTTATATCCACTGTAAGTCCATTATTTCAATCATTCTCTCTCTGTATTTCAGCACTCCCTGTAGTGGGTCCTGACATTTCAAATGGATACCTCTAAACACAGTTTTGATTAAGGTAACCAGTGAAAGGTTAACAGATGGTAAAGGGTGTATCCTGACTGTTTTTGGCTCCTTTCCAAATCACAGTTTGCATGACACTGACGGCAAGAAGCAAAACTAGGGAGTGAAAGACTACTTCCTGACCATGTTTGCTCCCATATGCTTACCCCCCCACCACCACCACCCACCATCTAGGTCAGTCTTTAATTTCCTCTTATTCATTTATTCCTTTGCACTTACAGGCACAAATCTTAACCTTCCATCACTAAAAAGTACAGTTTTGTACCTACCATAAATGTAGATGTTCGAGTGTTGACACTGCTGCAGTCATTACACTTGGGTTATCCTGCCGTCAGGCAGTTCCCCAGTCGGCCAGAGTTCCAAAGTCTTGGTCCGGCGTCGGTTGCTGTCGCCTTCTCCCTGACGTCAGTGCGACAGGGGTATATAAGATGCAGCCGAAGCCATTTTCTTCAGTTTTTCTTGCCCCAGATGTCAGGTGCCCCCAAATAGGTAGGCAATTCAAATTGCTAATAAAACATAAATAAGAAAAGCAAACAAAAACTTTCAGTTACCAGCAAATACCCCCCAAAGGTAGTAAAGGGCAGTAGACCTAGGTACGTAATAGCAATGAAGAGGGGATGGAGGGAGGGTAACCTGGACTGCAGCAGTGTTAACACTCCAAACTTATTTATGGTAGGTACAAAACTGTACTATGTTCATTGTGTTACACTGCTGCAGTCATTACACTTGGGTAGAATCCCAAAGCTGAGGTAGGGTGGCTGGTTCTATAGTGCATTAGGGGTGGCTATAAGGCCCTGCAGCACTGCAGAGGCGAAGCCAGCTCTGGATTTGGAGTATAGAGGCAGATGATAATGCTTGGTGAAGGTATGCACAGAGTTCCATGTTGCTGCCTCCAAAATATCCTTGGTAGCTACTCCTCTGAGGTAGGCCATTGATGTGGCAGTTGCCCTGGTGGAGTGAGGTCTAATGCTGGTAGGCAGTGGTTTCCCATGGTGCGTATAGCAGAAACGTATACAATGTCCTATCCATTTGGAAATCGTCTGTTTTGAAATGGCTTTTCCCTGTGCTCCTGCAGCATATGCTACCAATAATTGCTCAGATTTTCTGAAAGCTTTGGTTTTGTCCAAGTAGAAGCATAACTGCCTGTGAATGTCCAATGAATACAGTAGTCTCTCCCCTTTATTCTGTGGTTTTGGATAAAAAGTTGGCAAATTAATAGTTTGGTTTAGAGACACACTTGAAACCACCTTAGGCATAAAAGTAGGGTTAGTTCTTAAGGACACCCTGTCCTGGTGGAAAATGAGGAAAGGTTCCACTGC
Organism: Protopterus annectens; assembly: GCF_019279795.1. NCBI lineage: Eukaryota > Metazoa > Chordata > Ceratodontiformes > Protopteridae > Protopterus > Protopterus annectens. The sequence continues at coordinate 755,343,373 of NC_056726.1, read as the reverse complement.
CATTAGTGCCTGTAATTCTGAAACTCTTCGTGCTGATGTAAGTGCCAGGAGCAGAGCAGTTTTCCAAGAGATGTATTTTAATTCTGCTGTGCTAGCTGGCTCAAAAGGAGGTAAAGTTAATTTTTCCAAAACAAAGTTGTAGTCCCAAGTTGGAGCAGGTGCTCTACGGGGCGGTCTTATGTTTTTTGCCCCTGTGAGGTACTGTTTTAGCAAAGGATTAGAGAAAATTGGTGGATCCGTGTTGTAATGAGCAGAGATGGCAGAGGCATGGATCTTGATGGATGAAAAGGAGAGGCCTTTGTCCAGCATCTCAGTCAAATATTGTAGTATCTGAGGAATGTTTCGCACAAGAGGGTCAAGGCTGTGAGCCTGGTTCCAAGAACAGAATCTCTTCCATTTATCCGAATAGGCTTTCCTGGTACTAGGCTTTCTGGCCTCCAGGATGACATCCATAACTGCTTTGGAGAGAGCCATTGCTTGCTTTGCTAAAGTATCTTCCATGCAGCGAGGTTTAAGGTCCTTAGCTGGCTGTGGAGAATCTGATTGTTCTGAGAGAGTAGATGTGGTGTTTGAGGCAAAATCCAGGGTGGTCCTTGTGCTAAGTTTTTTAAGATTGGGTACCAGTGCTGGCGTGGCCAGTCTGGTGCAATCAAGATCATTTTTGGCCCCTCTTGCCTGGCTTTTATGAGTATCTTTGGAAGAAGAGGCAGTGGTGGGAATGCATATACTGTTAGATTTTTCCAGCTGAATGAGAGGGCATCCACTTTCCATGTTTGAGGATGTTAACTCCTTGTGCAGAATATCTGTAGCTGGCAATTCTTTGGTGATGCAAAGAGATCTATGTCCGGGCTCCACCATTTCTGTGTCATCATTCTGAATATTTGTGGATTCAATTCCCATTCGTGTGGATCAAAGATATTTCTGCTTAAGTCATCTGCCAGTGTGTTTTTCTGTTCTGGCAGGAATTGTGCTTGTAGATGAACTTGATAGCTTATAGCTGTGTTCCACAAGGTCATTGCTTGTCTGCAGAGGGGGTATGAATGGGTGCCCCCTTGCTTGTTTATGTACCACATGACTGTGGTGTTGTCTGTCTTTAGTAGCAGTTGTCCTGGATGTAGCAGGTCCTTAAGAGCTATAAGGGCATTTTGTACAGCTAGCATTTCTTTTTGGTTGATGTGAAGATGCTTTTGTTCTAAAGGCCACTTGCCTTGAATGCATTTTCCTGCCATGTGTGCTCCCCAGGCGTAATCCGATGCATCTCGTCAGTGTTTGCCTGGGTGTGGGTTGAGTAAAAGGATGTCCCTTGTTGAGGTGACAAGCTTGAGCCCACCATCGAAATTCCTTCTGAAGGCAAGGTATTAGTGGTATAACTGTTTCCAAACTTTGACAGTGTTGAGACCATACACTCTTTAGGTACCACTGTAGTTTCCTCATATGCAGTCTGGCATATGGAATTAGTAGTATGCACGATGCCATGTAGCCCAAGGCCTGCAGACTTTTTCTTGCAGGGAGTCGGGTCTTTGTTGCCATCAGTTGAAAGTACTGTCAAATGTCCTTGCTTGTCTGGCGTGATATAAGCAATCTTGGCCATTGTATTCAAGCTGGCACCCAGGAATATTATCTCTTGTGAGGGCACTAGTTTTGATTTCTTTTCGTTTACTGTGTACCCCAGGCAACTTAGTAACTTTTTTACAAACACCAGATGCTTTAGGAGGATGTCTTTGCTCTCTGCTTGAATTAGGCAGTCGTCCAGGTATGGGTAAATTTGAATTCCTCTTTGTCTGCAAAATGCAATTACTGGTGCCAGACACTTTGTGAAGACCCTGGGCGCAGTAGATAAGCCAAAGGGCAGTGCAGAGAATTGATAATGCATTGGACCAGCTATGAATCTGAGGTATCTTCTGCAGTTTTGTCTGATAGGGACATGCAGGTATGCCTCCTTGAGGTCCAAAGTCACGAGCCAAGCTTGCTTGCCCAGCATGGGAAGAAGCTGCTGTAATGTCAACATTTTGAATTTCGGGACATCCAGGTAAGTGTTTAGAGATGAAAGATCCAGAATAGGCCTCCAGGCTTTGTCCTTTCTGGGTACCAGAAAGAGTCTTGAGTAAAATCCTTGTCCTTGTTCCTGCGGAGGTACCTTTTGAATAGCTCCCATGGTCATGAGTGCTGTAATTTGTTTTTGAGCCTCTGCCCATTGATTTGGTGGCAGATTTGGCATTCCTTTTAACCTTGGCAGAGTGTGAAAGTGGAACCTGTAACCCTGTGAAATTATATTGAGAACCCATTTGTCTTTGGTGATCACATGCCAATTGTGATAGAAAAGAGCCAGTTTTCTTCCCAGTGGGGCTGCCAAGACAGAAATGTTTGGCAGCTGTAGTGGGGAAGTCATTGGGACTGTTTTTTATAAGGTTGTTGTCGGTCTTCTCCTTTTTTCTGGCCTGGTGCACCCCATTGTCGAGGCCTGTAAGGACCTTGTGGCTGTCCTCTGCCTCTTGGACGTCTGTATTTGCCCCTTTGAGGTCTGTCTGTAACAGGAAAGGACCAATTTTTTGTTGGCCAGTTTCTGCTAAATCTTGGAGGCTGTACCTGTAAGAAATCTTTCACTGTTTGCATAGATTTTGCCTTATCCTCCATTTTCTTTAGTACCTCTTCTGCCTTAACTCCAAATAGGACATCATACTGCAAGGGTGCATCCAGTAGTTTTGCTTTAACATGATCTGGCAATGCATGTTCCTTTAACCATGCTTGTCTTCTAATGACAGAGCTTGTAACTGCTGCTCTGCAGGAGGCCTCTAAAGAATCAAAACCACACTGCAAAGTATGTTTTCCCACTTGTTCAGCAGCATGCAATAAATCCTGCATTTCTTTAAAATTAGGAGGATCTGTATCTGAAAGCATTTTCTGTTTCAACTGAGACATCAGAAATTGCTGGTATTTTAACATGTGAAATTGACAATTCAAAGCCCTCATGGCTAAAGTTGCAGATGTACATACTTTCTTTCCCCATCTGTCTTATGCTCTGGAGTCTCTGTCAGAGGGAACTGGGTTATTTGCTGATGAGGCCTTGACCCCCTTGGGTCCCTGAGAAATAGTTTCTGGGTCTGCCACTGGGCTTTTATACAGAAATTTGTGAGAGTCAGGGACTCTGTAATATCGGTCTGGTTTAACTGGAGCTGGAGGTAAGGAATCAGGATTTAAGCTGGATTCAGTATACACATCATCCACAATGTCTAAGGTAAAAGTAAGAATTCTCCGAGCCTTTTCTTGGATTCTGAGTAATCCTGGCCCTCCCAATGGAAATGCTCCCTCATGGTGTGTAAAGTTTCCCCAAAAGAGTAATCCTCTGGGGGAGAGGCTGATGGAATGGATTCTTCAGCATCAGAATCCTCATAAGGGGGTAAAGAGTAACCTAGGTCAGAGGAAGACTGTGAGGAAATGGACATTTGGTCAGAGGAGTCAGAATCCACACCCTGTATGGGCCTTTTATCAGGAGGGGGATGGGACCCCCTAATCAGAGTGATCAGGTCTTCGGCCATTTTGAGCATTTGTTTCTTGGGCATGGAGGCCTGCCCTGGAGACTGTGATTTCTTAGATTTAAGAGGAGGTTTAGACTTAGAAGAGGGTTTAAGGCTAAGCTGACTAGGTCTGAATACACCCTCTGAAGTTGCAGGTGGCTCCTGTACACCGGATCCCTCTGCAGGGTCGGTTTCGGTAGTCTGTAAAACTTGGGAGTCCGATGGCCCAGCCACCTCCACTAAGGAGTTAGTGGCTGCCTGTGGTTCAGCTGAAGCGGTCGTCAGGGGCTGCGAAGGCACCTCGCTGAAAACCGGAGAACCGGCGACTGGCCTAGAAGAGGTGTCGTCATCCGTTTTGGGCCTCGGATGCCTATCTTTGTCTTTGCGCTTTTTATGAATTGCGGTCGTCGAATGTTCTGACGGCATCGTATAATTAAATTTTCTGCCAAAGAAATGTCGGGCAAAATCAAACTGACATTTAATAGTGCGCTTGTTAAACCTAGCACAAAACCGACAACCAGTGACGTCGTGGTCTGGGCCTAGGCATGGGCTGCAATAAGAATGGAAATCCTTATGAGGCATTTGCTTCCCACAAGAAGTACAGTTATTAACTTTTACTGACATCGGACTGAGGCAAGAAAAAAATTCCCCAACGGGGTACTTAGCTTTGTAGAAGACTTCGGTTCTGGATTCGGAAATGAAAATCTCAGGAGTTGGCCGACCGGCCCTTGCGAACTGCTTTTGCTTCGTGAACTGCTTTAGCTTCGGGCACCGCGAGGCAAGAAAGACTGAAGAAAATGGCATCGATTGCATCTTATATACCCCTGTCGCACTGACGTCAGGGAGGAGGCAACAGCAACCGACGACGGACCAAGACTTTGGAACTCTGGCCGACTGGGGAACCGCCTGATGGCAGGATAACCCAAGTGTAATGACTGCAGCAGTGTAACACGATGAACATTATGGAATACCACTTTTCAAAATGCAGACCAAATGGCCAAAATGGAGAAAACTTAGTAACAGCTTATTAGCAACTTAAACTAGGGAGATAGTTAAATGTGCTATTTTGTGCTTATAAAACATTTTGATGAGTTTTTATGATTCAGTCTTATTTACCATGGATACCAGTTAGAAAAAATTAACACTGAAATGTGTGAGAGATCCTTTCAATGTAGAACTGGAAGGAATACTGACTTAAAGTGTAAAAATGAGGAATGCTCCTTATAATGAGGTACATGTAAGATGTATGCATACTACGAAGAACTCTGAAGAATTTGCAAAGTAGTAAGGGAAGACAAGAGAAGGCCTAGTGAAATTTAATGCAGTAAGAGTAAGCAGTGGAAAGAAAAAATGGATATTAAATGAATGTTAATTCAACAATTACAAAAGCAGAGGAGGAAAAATTACCACAGTCACTCAACAGCAGCTTAAGAATACTATGGAAAGTAGTAGTTATGCCTCAAATTACGCTTTTAACAACTGAAAAAGAGTAAAGGGTAGACATAACAATTCTACAAAACAGCTAGAGAAATTACAGAAATAGGAGTTGATAAGCATATCCAAGACCAATTTTTTTTCTGTTTCAGGTGCAATTTAGCTTCAGTTTAAATGTTTTGAAATAACGAGCAACTGCATTGCAGCACACGGCGAGTTAAACAATTTGATGCATTTTGCTGTAGTCTACTCATATTTATTTGGGTTGTTGCATTTTGCTGTAGTCTACTCATATTTATTTGGGTTGTTTTTTCAATAAAAAGCTTTGTAAACTTTTTACTAAAACCATGACACCAATACATTTAGTGTTTTCCCCAAATGACGTTATGTTAGGCAATAATACACTTACTTTAATGAACTGGTCTCAGCGCATGCATAGCATGTGTCTATTAAAGACTTTGTACATATCCCACATTTTCACTGAGCTGTAGATATTTTTTTTTTGAACTACACATACACGGAAGGGCTTTTCGAAGTTAAGCGCTTTCGTGTATGTGTGTTCGATGTTTTGTGATTCGGACATATGCTAGTCAAGCATGTGTCCTAGACCCATATATATATATATATATATATATATATATATATATATATATGTATATATATATATATATGTATACACACACACACACACACACACACACACACACATTTATATCTATATATATATATATACATATATATATATATATAGAGAGAGAGAGAGAGCTATATATATATATATATATATATATTTATATATACACACACACACATATATATATATATATATATATATATATATATATATATATATAAATAAATCTATATATATCTATATATAGGTTCATACTAGGCTATCTGCCCTAGGGCATTTATAAGCCTAGCCAGAGTGTGTTTGGCTTTCGCCACCCATTTTAAATTAATTTTGCTATGCCCTTTTTCAAGGTTAGTATACTGTGCCTCTGTCTAACAGTGACACAGAAGTGATACACGGGGTAAACCTAGGATCTCCCATCCACTCATCAAGATTCCTCTTGAAGAGAGTCAATGAGGGACTCTGCCTAACCTGGACTGGGATTTTATTCCAGAGTGAAGGGAGCCTCTGGGTTATGAATCTGTCCCTCCAGCATGTCCTATTTATTTCAGTGCTGAGGTTCAAGTCTCTCGAGCGCATAGCTTGATGGGATTTGGATTTTCTGAGGTGCAGCATGTCCATTAATTCCGGGTTGGACATGGCTTTATACGTCAGGCACAGATCGCCTCTGAGCAGGCGGTATGCCACTGAGTAGAGCTGGAGTTTCTTTAACTGGGCAGCATATGGCATCTGTTTGAGCCATATGATCCTCTTGGTGAGGTACTTTTGGGGTCTTTCCAGTTGCTGCAGGTGTCTGGTAAGGTACATCCCGAAAGGGCATTGTACTCAATTACGGGCCTGATGAGGGATGAGTAAAGAGGCACGATGACCTCCCTGATCTAGATGTGAATCTCTTCATGATTAGGTGGGCTATATAAAATGTTTTTCTAACCACTTTGGCCACATGGTTGTCAAATGAGAGATTGCTATCAACTTGGGTCCCCAGGTCCCTAATTACTTCTTCTGTACTTAATGGATTACCACCTATGTGGTAATTTGTGGGCACTTTGTTTTTGCCAAAGGGATGACTATACACTTTTTGGCGTTTAGCTTGAGGCCATGGCTCTGGCACTAGTTGTCTGTTTCTATGAGGCCCTTTTGGAGGATGCTTGTGTCAGCTGGAGAGTCGATTATGGCGCCCAGTTTGCAGTCATCTGCGAACTTAGTCAGCCACAGTCCTTCCGTGTTGGCCTGTACCTCCAAGAAATATATACCGAACAAGAGAGGTCCCAGGACTGAGCCTTGTGGGACGCCACTTGTAACTGGTTTGGAGTCTGACATGGCTCCAGCAATTCTAACCATGTGGGTTCTGTCCTTGAGCCAGTTTGCAACCCATCTAGTGATATAGGGGTTTATATTTAAGCTGGTGAGCTTATCTATAATGCCCGAGTGGGGTATTGTATCGAAGGCTTTTGCGAGGTTCAGGTAGGCTGTGTATATATATATATATATATATATATATATATATATATATATATATATATACATACATATATACACATACACACATACACACACATCTATATATACACACACAAACATTTATATATACATATATACACACACACACACATATATATATATATATATATATATATATATATGCATACACACATTTATATCTACATGTATATATATATATATATATATATATATACATACACACACAGACACATATGTATATATATATAGATATAGATATATAGCTATATATATATATATATATATATATATATATATATATATTTATTACACACAGATACACACACACACCTCACATATACGTCCACACTCTAGCATAAAAACACACCAAAAAACAAGGAGGGGGTGGAGAAAGGGAGCTGCTACTGCACCAGTGATCATTCGAACATCTACTGTTAAGGTAAGTTCAACTTACACGTGTACTATATTCTTCATACTGATCAGTGCTGGGTAGCCTTAGCTATAAGGACAGATTACCACAGCTGACAATATTTGGGAGGTGGAAGGAGAAGAGTGCAGGAGCCCCTGAAGAATGGTCCTAGCAAAGCTTGATCTACACCTACAAAAGGAATCAAGTTTAAAGTGCTTTGTAAAGGTATACACATAGGACCAAGCATAACCTTTTAGAATACCTTTAGAATCAGACCCTTTCCAAAACACCATTCATGAAGCAAAGGCCCTGTTACAGTGGGCCTTGACCCTGCCTGGAATAGGTTTGTTATGGCGATAGCTTCAGACAACCATTTGGAAATAGTCTGTTTTGACACAAGTTGTCCACTCTTCTCACCTTCACAAGAAATGAACAAGTGATCTGAAGATCTGAAAGATTCAGTTCTGTCAGGACAGTATCAGAGTCATCTGTGAACATCTGGGGTATGGAGTATCCTTTCTCCCTCATTTTTAGCTTCATGAAAGACAGTTTGCTTTAAAGTAAAATCTGATACCACTTTAAGTATAAAAGGATTAGATGTCCTTACATTCACCACTGCAGTATTCATCATGCATGGGATTCCGTGCAGTGGAAGCCCGACGTCCAGCCAGTCTACCAAAGCCTACTGTTTCTTTAAGGTACATTGAACATCACCCAAATGCTCCTCGTGCAGAGTAGGGCACAAAGCTGATGTTCAGAAGTACCATCCTCAGGACTCTTTTGTCGCCAGTCCAAACGGTGTTTCTTACCGTCAATCTAGTTGCCTACATCCATTTTCTGCCATTTTTACTGCATTTCTGTATTCCGGTGATTACTCCTGTTTGCTGAAGTCCTAACCATTGCAAATAAGTACCCAGCTGGGGTTTTGTTCTTTTTCTTGAATTTTTTGAGCTGTTTGAAGTTAATGTCATCCAGGAAGGGTAAATGCCAGTGTGGGAGACAGATTCCCCATAAATACCACCACGATAAGTGCCTTTTTTGCCTAGGAGCTTCTCATGACCATATGTCTTGTTCGATTTGTCAGGCGCTCATCCCAAAAATCCTTCATAGTAGGCCTTCTTCCCTTTCATTGTATCTTGAGAACCAGAGTCTTAAGCCTCTTGCTAAAGACACAATGGAAGGAACAACCCACCCCAAGGGTCAGCCGTCACGGAAGAAGAAGAAGGTGAAAAAGGTAAGACCAGAATCTTCTGCTGTCCCGCCTCTGCCGGGTATTTCTCCCGAGGTCGTTACAAGCCCGGAGGCTTGCCTGGCTGTGTTACTGGATTTCTCTGCAGCGACTGGGGTGGAAGCTAGTGAGGATCTGGCAGGTATCACATCAGACAAGGCTTTGCAGCCATCCACTTCAGACATTCAGGGGGAACCACAGTTGATTGTCTCCAAGGAGTCAAGGGGTGTTCCGCAGATTATTCTTAGGGAAGAAGTTCCTACTATGGTTGTCAAATGCAGTCTTGAGTCAGAGCCTCCTCAGTTTTCTAGGGCAAATATTCCCTTAAAAAAAGAAACAGAAAACTAAACATGTTTCCTCTGCTCCTAGGGATCCACAAAGTGAGTGGCAGGCCTTTACTCAGTGGTTATTTAATGCTTTACTGTTATTAAAGCCTCCTCAAGGGGATTTGGTTCCTACTCCTCCTTGGTCCTATTTTCCACTTAAAAGGCCCAGAGAACTGAATTCTTCTGAGGAAGAGATGGATTCTGATGAAGAGTCCCTTACTTATTCTACTCAGATTCCTTCTCCTTTGGACTATAGGTCAGAGGAGGAAGAATGTAATGGTCCTTATACTCCTTCTAAGGAAATTTCCTTTGGGGACACAATCTCTGATGGAATTTTATAAGTGAGACTGTGCTCTGGTCAATGATATCCATAAGAGGTACTACGAGTTACTTCAGATGGAATCTCCTAAATCTGCAGCCATTCCTCCTGTTTTGGCTGCTTTACTGGATGTTTTTTTTCCAATGCCTCTAAAGCACCTGATTCTCTGCCCCCTGCTCCCAAGAAGCCTGACAGGTTTTATAGGGTACCTGAGGATTGTTCCTTTTTGTTCAAATTCCCTGCTGCTGACCCCTCTGTGGTGTCTGTAGCTTCTGATAAACCATCTCACTTCCTTCTTTCATTCAAGTTATTGCCTTCTGACAAGGACAGCAGAACCATGGACAGACTGGGTAAGAAGGTTTATACTTCTGCTACCCTACCTTTTAGGACAATTAATTATCAGACCCATATATCTAGGTATCTGTGTTGGCTCTCATTTGTCAGCTATTTTCTGATCTTCCAGAATCTGAGAGTAAATCTTCTGCTGATTCCTTGCTAGGGATCTCCTCTCAAGTAGTTCGTCAGTCTATCAAATGTAGTTATGATGCAGCAGATGCCTTTTCTAGGGTGTTAAATGGGCTCTTCCTGCTATGGCCACTCAGACTCCAGGGATTCAGAAGCCTTCATTTCCTAACAAACTAGATTCTGTCTATCTGCCTGTTCCCAGCCACATTCCTCTTTCTCTTCACCTTTCTCTATCTCTTCCTATCTGGCTTCGAATCACTCAGGATTCTTGGGTTCTGTCAACCAATTCATCAGGGGTACTTCATGGTGTGGATAGCTTGTCCTCCTTTTATGGGCATTCCTCATCCTACTTGGGAACAACTTCCTTTTTTCCCCAGAGGTTCTTCGAGATCTCTTGTCTTAGGGTACTATTCAGGAGGTGCCTGTGTCCCCAAGGGGGAAGGGGTTTTATTCAGGAATGTTTCTAGTGGCCAGAAAAGAGGGTACTTGGAGACAGATTCTAGACCTCTCTCATCTAAACACTTTTATGAAGGTGCCTTCCTTTTGGATGCTGTTCCTTCAGTCTCTGTTTTCTCTCTTGCTCCCTCAAGTCTTCATGTGTCTCTGGATCTCAAGGATGCTAATCTCCTTATTCTGATCCATCTTCTTTTCGGGAAGTTTTTGCATTTCTCTGATGCTTCCTGACATTTTCAGTTCTGTGCTTTGCCCTTTGGCCTTTCTACTGCTCCAATGGTGTTCACCAAATGCCTCATTCCTGTGATTACTTTTTGCAGGTTTCAAGGGATCCAAACATATTCTTACTTGGCCAACCTGCTGTTTCCGGCATCCCCTCCGGAGACCTTTTCTTACAAATTCTTAATTTGGCTATTTATCTTCTTCACAGCCTGGGGTTCACAATAAACTTCAAAATGTCTTCTGACTCCTTCTCAGGATCATGTCTTTCTGGGTTGCAGGATTCAGATGGTGTCAATGCTGGCATTCCTACCTCCTCCAAAGGCCCTACCTCTCATTTCTTACTTTCAAACTCTTCTTCACCTGGCCTCCACTACAGCCAGGGAGTTTCTGAGTGCTCTGGGTTTCATGGCTTACATCATTCTGATGCTCTCTCTGGCCAAACGCCATACGAGGAAGTTCCAGTGGTTTCTTTAGTTGGTGTGGCTTCAATATGCACATCCTCTAAATTTTACAGTTCCTCTTCTTCCTGGTCTCAAGAAGGAACTTTTGTGGTGGATTCAGCAGTTGTCTCTGAATCCAGGGCTCCCTTTTTATCCCCTTCTTCTCTCTCAGGATCTGATCACAGACGCTTCAGATGCGGGATGGGGAGCAACTTTTGGCTCCCTGAAGGTGGTTGCCTTGTCATCAGAAGGAGCACATCAAAGTCAAAAGAGATGAGAGCTCTTATCCTGGTTCTTCAGGCTTTTCCATCCTCTCTTCTCTCCAGGGCTTCTCAAGGTATTCACAAACAATAACACAGTTATGTGGTATATCAACAAATGGGGGGGGGGGGCAAGATCTTACCGTCTTTGCCAGTTAGCACTTCTGGTATGGAATCTGGATATCAAGTATCAAGTGATTCTTCAGACAGTTTATATCCCTTCAGATCAAAACATTGTGGCAGAAACCCTGAGCAAGTCCTTCACTCATTCCCATGAATGGATGCTTCACAGGGATGTTTTTCTGGATATTCCACACCAGTGGGGTACTCTAGTAGCTCTCTTTGCCTCTCCTCTGAACAATCAACTTCCTCTATTTTGTGCCAGAATCCCAGGTCCTCTGGTGTAGAAGGTGGACACTCTCTCATTTTCTTGGAAAAAGGATGTTTCTTTATGCATTCCCTCCCCTTCGTCTCAATCCAAAAGTCCTGGTCAAGATTTAACAGGATGCTCCCAAAATCTTGTTGGGGACTCCCTTTTGGCCAAGACCGGACTGGTTCCTCTACTTCTGCATCTAGCCAAGGGCAATCACAAGTTACCTCACAGGGTGGATTTACTCACAAGACAAGGGATCTCTCATCCATCCCCACCTGTCCATGCTTCAACTGACACTGTGGGTGATTTGATTAGTCATTGACACCTTTTTTCTGAGAACGTGTTGCAGGTCCTGCAGGAGGCCAGGAAAACTACTTCTAGGAAATCCTACTTATCTAAATGGAAGGAGGTTTTCTATTTGCTGTCTCTCTCGTAACCTGGACCCACTTACTGTGGATGTTATTTTGGTTCTCTTATTTGTGTGAGTTGCTCAATGCTTATTTGGCCAACTCTTCTATTACAGCCCACCTATTGGCTCTTTCTGCTTGTCTGCCTTTAACTCTTCCTTCTGCTTCTAGATTTGAGGCTAAGCAAAATCTTAAAGGTGTCCTTAATATTAGACCTCCCAGGAAGCCTGTTACATCACCCCTGGGATCTTAATTTTGTTCTGGAGAAATTGATTCAGTCTCCTTTTGAGCCTGCTGTTTCAGCTTCCTTGCAACATTGTTCTAGGAAGACAGTTCTTTTGTGAGCTCTTTAACATCTGTCAGACAGGTGTCCGAGTTGCAAGCCCTTATGTCTTGGATGCCTTTTTTGATATTCCAGGAGGACATGGTGTCCTTGTGTACTAATCCTTCTTTTATGCCTAAGGTGGTTAATGAGTTGTCAATCAGTCTGTTAATATGAGTACTTTTTTCCCCTCTCCACAATCTGACAGCGAGAGGGTGAAGCATACTTTGGACATGCATCATGCATAGACAGCTCAGATGTTATTTAGATAAGACTAAAGCTAGAAGAATACTTGGTCAGTTGTTAGTTTCCTTTCATCCTGGGTCTTTAGGATTAGCTGTTTCCAAGCAAACTATTTCTACTTGGATTTCAAAAGTTATTTCTTTTTGTTACACTTTTCATGGCAAGAGCCTTACTTCTTCTGTAAAGGCTCATTCTACTAGAGCTGTGGCTTCTTCTGGTGCTTTTTCCAAGGGCTTAGACACTAATTCTATTCTTGAAGCAGCTACCTGGACTTCTGTACATACTTTTACCAAACACTGCAAGCTGGATGGTATCTCCAGAGCTAGAGCTGGTTTTGCTAATGCCATTCTTCATGGCTTCTTCGAGGGTTCGACTGCTACTTCCTCCTCCCAAGTTTCTTCCTGAGCTTTGGCACTCTCCCATACATGATGAATGCTTCAGCAGTGAATGGAAGGGCATAGTACAGTTGTGTAAAATCTTACCATAACAGTAGTTGTCCTTGCCTTCACCGCTGCAGTATTCACACCCTCCCTCCACCTCTCTGGTCTTTTTCCTTCCTGGAGGTGCAGGTTCTATTTGATTTTCCTTGGACTGATGTTCCTACTGGAGCAAATCAGGTCTGAAGATGGTACGCCTGAAAGTCATCTTTATGCCCTACACTACACAAGGAGCATTTGGGTGACGTTTAAAGTACCTTAAAGCAATGGTAGGCTTTGGTAGACTGCCCGGAAGTCTGGCTTCCACGGTATACATGATGAATACTGCAGAGGTGAAGGCAAGGACATCTACTGTTACAGTAAGATTTTACACAATTGTACTTTCTCACAGAAACCCTGTCCATCCAGAAAATGAAGTAGGGTTGACTAACCATAAGGGCTTGCCACTCAAATATCCTTCCTACAGAGGTCAGAGCAATCAGTAACACTGTTTTCCACGTTAAGAACCTCAAGTCAGCCAGAGTAGCTGGTTCAAATCCAGCAAGTGTTAGCTTCTCTAACACAAAATTAAGATCCCAAGGAGGGGCCACCAGTTTTCTAGGAGGCCTCTTAAGCAAAACCCCTTTCGAGAGCATTTTAACATTAGTCTGCACTGAAAAATGAGACTCCATGGCCAGACATGCTGAAATGGCTGAAAAATGAATGCGGATAGAAAAAGAAGAAAGGCCATAGAACAGTAACTCACACACAAACACTGTAAACCAAGAGAACAACTAGATGGAATGGTTGCTGGTTATGTTGTTGGCACCAACTAGAAAACCTCTTCCTGTTGCTAATATATGATTTTCTAATAGCAGGCTTGCTTGTCTCCATTAGTAACTGTTGCACATCATCAGTAAACTGGTGCCTATTAACACCCTGTCATCCAGGCAGTCAAGTAAAGATAATGGATGTCAGGGTGTATCAAACACCCTTTTCTTGTGTGAGTAGAGCCAGTCTGTGAGGGAGTTCGTGGTAATTGCCCCTGGCCATTTCCAAGGGAGAACCAAAGTTGCTTGGACCAGAAGGGAGTCACCAAGATGATCTTAGGGAATTGCTTCTGAATCTTCACAAGTACCCTGGATATCAGTGGAAAGGCATACAGGAACATTCCCGACCAAGGAAAAGAAAAAGGCAACCGTCTTCCAAGCTTTCTTCCATGAGGTCCTAGAACAGAGTTTCCATTTGTAAGGGTCTGCCCTGGTCCTGTTCAGCTTGTCTGTCACACAATGTTGATCGGACAGAATGTAGGATGCCAGTAAAGTGAGATTGTGCTGTGAAGCTATATGACAAACTTATACTGCTAGTCTGCAAAGCCCTTATGTCTTGGATGCCTTTTTTGATATTCCAGGAGGACATGGTGTCCTTGCGTACTAATCCTTCTTTTATGCCTAAAGTGGTTAATGAGTTGTCACTTAATCAGTCTATTAATTTGCCTACTTTTTTCCACTCTCCACAATCTGCTAGTCTGCAAAGGTGGTGCAACCTAGTTACCTTCTACTTGTTGATCTAGCACGACTGTGGTATCGTCTGTAACCAAATGAAGAGGTCCCGAGGACCAAAGATGGTTCAGAGACCTGAGTGCCTTGATCAGGGCAAGCATCTCCTTGATATTTATGTGCTAATAAAGGTAACTCAAGCAATAATCAAGCCAAAACTTACAGCATTTATACCGGGGATCTCATTCTATTTTAAATGTAGAATTTAGTCTGTGTCAATATGCAGACTGTGATAATGAACACTTAGTATACACAGCGCTCTGTGAAGAAGATCCAGAATTCTATACTGATAAAACTAATAGAAAATTAAAAGAATGGATATGTCAACGTGGATATGTCAACATCTGTCAGATATTAGGAGAGAAGCAGGCACAATTGCTTTATACAAGCATTATAGTGACAAGGGTGCTGTCCATAGATTTAAGGGTAGTGTTAACTGTTCTTAAATAGAATATTAGAGGGGGGTGACACTGTTTCTTTACCTGACAGGGAAGAGTAGAGGTGGATTTCCTTTTTTAGAGCTGACACCCCCCCCCCCCCCCCCCCAGGTTTAAATGAAGCTGTGTCAATTAAGTCCGTTTTGAAATGCAAACATTTTAGATGAAACTGTTGTACTTTTACTGGATGTTTGGTAACGTGACTGCAACCATTTGCTATTTAATGAGTACTGTACGTGAAAGAAACCTTTAATTCCTGATGAAGCACTGATATGGTGTGAATGTTTGATCTTTGGTAATTTAACTGAGCCGATGGTATTCTTTTGATATTTACGTGCTTGTGTCTCTCCTTGGGATCCCACACCCCATGCATTTTTACCCCTCCTGAAACTGCTCTCCAAGCAAATTCTGAAGTGTCAGCGGTGACTGACTGCTTTGGAGCATGGAGGGAAAAAGGAATAACTGGATTTAAGGATACTTGTTGTCTCACAAAAGATTTCTCTTTTGACAAACCCACCAAACACTGGGATCTGAAAAGATAACGGATGTTGCTGGGTTCAAAGAAATTTCAGATACCACTCTATTTTTCTCATGTAGAATCCTGCCAGGAGTGTCATGAGAATCATAGATGCCACGAAACCCAATATCCTGAGGTATTCCCTCACAGTGACCAAAGTCTGAGTGGAAAACCTTAGAAACAGATCTAAAGAAAGATATATAGTTTTTCCTGTGAATGAAAAGCTGTTTGAACTGAGGTGTCTAGTTGACATCCCAGAACACAATCCTGTGTGAGGGACTCAAGAAAGACTTTTGTATACTCACTCGGAATCCCAGTTGGTGTAAGGGATCACTTATCTAAGACAGAGATTCCTCACACTTTGAAAATACTCTGCAAAGCTAAGCAATTTGTCTAAATATGGGAAAAAAGTGTACACCTTATAGCCTGCAATGAGCTATAATCAGAGCTAGACACTTATGAACACTCCTGGTGCAGTGGGTATACTCCAAAGGGTAAGGCAAAGAACTGATTAAGAAACATCTAGACAGATGCACAGTATACTAACCTTGAAAAAGGGCATAGCAAAATTCATTTTAAAATGGGTGGCGAAAGCCAAACACACTCTGGCTAGGCTTGTAAATGCCCTAGAGCAGATAGCCTAGTATGAACCTATGACCATCTGAAGTCTGGATCAATAGGGGTGCAATGATAAACATCTTTTAAGTCTACTGTTACCAGGAAAATTAAAAGAGGAAGCAGAGGTAACAAGCTGTGAAGTGACATTATTTTGAATTTGGGCACTATCACAAACAGATTAAGGAAAGAAAGCTCCACAACTGGTCTGAAAGCACTTTCTTTCTTTGGCACTATGGATATCCTTGAACAAAATCTATTCCCCCACCTGGGAAGAAGGAACTGGTTCTATCGCTTTTTGGGACAGAATTTGATGAAGAACGAGTGTAAACAAAAGGGTCTAATCTGCAGGATAAAGAATGAGCCTCTGGAAAGGATGAACTTCCTCCCACGCCAATCTGTAACCTTGAAGAATGATTGCCAAAACTCGTTTGTCTGAAACAAGCTGTTGCCAAAGAGAAAAATGGAGATTCAGACTTTCTGGAAGAGAAAAGGGTCCAGGGTGGGAGGGGGTCAAACAGTCATTCGGACTTGGACGATTCTTGGTTTTGGGAGGTTTGAGACTTCTTTTTGGAACACCCTTGCCATTTTTTCCCTAAATGTCTTTACTTGAATTCTGTTGTGGCTGTTTATTCTGTTTTTTTTATCCCCTCCACAACTGGATGCAGCAAAAGAAAATCCTTTGGACAATTTATTAAAGGAGGGGTGAAAACCCCTAAGAGATTCCCTGGATTAGCTTGCCCCTTTCATCACACTTCTGACCACCACTGCAGCAGAGGTGTCAAGCACTAAGTCTCTATCCAAGGGAGAATTTAAAATGTACTTTTTTCATCATCTGGGAGGTTCTGAGAAGAATCAGTGGGTAAAACATTCCCCATACTTTCACAATTTGTCAGAACAAACTTTAACATATGAGCCTGACAATTCAAAATTCTGAAAAATCAAAGTTGAAGTATGCACTTTTTTTCCAAACCTATCAATAATTTTCCTATCCATATTAGAAAAAGTAGGACTGGAATTAACTTAAGTACATAGCAGCAGTGGCATTAACAATGCTACAGCTACTAGGTCAGATTTGAGAATAGTGCATAAAAATGTAAAAGACTGAGGAACTTGATATGTCTTATCTGCCTTTTCAGGGGCAGTTGGCTGACTATCAGGAACATTGCAGGCAGTAAGACACGTCATCTAAAAGCACAAAGGGCAGGAGGAATAGATGTAGGCTCTAGAAAATCCTTCTGTAACAACTCATAACATTTTCTGAGAGAAACCTCAGTGTTCACCCACTGAAAACTCTGGGCCATTCTAGTCATAGTCTCAGAGAAAGAGAAATCCCCACTTTGAGAATCAGAAGCTTATGGTCAGACCTGGGGCCAACCAAGTTAATAGCTACAACTACTTCCCCAGCTTGGGCAGTGTATTCTGACACAACAGGGAGACTGCCCTGTTCTCTCCTCCAAGACCGACGAGAGTGGCTCTCCCTTTCCCACTGAGGGGACTCCAACAGCTGCAGAGAATGTGGCTAACGCCGCCATCCCATAATAGTTGTAGGTGCTACACTAGTGGGATCCGGGATAAAAGATGAATGGTAGACTGTTCCATGGTCAAGTCAAAAATGGTGCTTCTTTCCTGGGGATGACAAGCAGCAAATGCCAGTAAAATTACTAGTCCACAAAAGTTATTTTTTAACAGTACAAAAAACACAGTAAAAAGCACTTTAAAACACTATGGCAACCCCACAACAGAAAATAAACAATTTCTCTACAGAAAATATATTTTTAGTTAGTACATACTACTTTAAAACTGATAGAAAGAAACGAGTACTCCGTTTAAAAGGTTACAGTCTCAAGACAGACTGTTAAATAAAAAACACTTCTAGCTTTAAAATCACTTTTCTGAAGTGGAAAGTAATAAAACATCAACAAAACTTAAGAAACTGGAAGGCTTTTCCCCAAACAGAACTTATCTGCCTAGCAAAGAAAAGCACAAGCAGACCATTTATCCCCAAAAGCCTCAGAGAAGTGTACCCTTTCATTGCAGTGAAGGTCTTCATGCCCAAACTTGCCTTTTAGCCAGCCCAGTTTGCGTTGCTTGACAGTTTGGGTGTGTGGAAGGTGCCCTGAAGCTTTAGATGCTGGCTGCCTGTGAATATAACCCCCCCCCCATATAGCTAAGGTTACTGCAGTAGTGATAAATATAAATATTTATGTTTTTCACAGTAGTTTTCAGTTTCTGCTGTGTCTATATATATATATACATACACACACACACACACACACATATATATAAAGCATGTGTGCACACTATGTGTACACATGTACACAAGTGTATATAAATATATGCATACATGTACACAAAAGTATATATATATATATATATATATATATATATATATATATATATATATATATATATATATATACACATACACATACACATATATACACACACACATACATACATACATAAATATACGCACACACACACACACACACACACACACACACATACTATACAGTGGAAATATAAAAAAAAAAAAGTGTACACACCGCTGTTAATGAGACCACAATAAATAATTTCAAAACTTTTCCCACCTTTAATGTGACCTATAACCTGTACAATTCAATTGAAAAAACAAATCTGTTAGGGATAAAAATAAAAGATAAAAAAAGTACAATAAGCTGGTTGCATAAGCGTGCACACCCTTAAACTAATACTTTGCTGAAGCACCTTTTGATTTAATTACAGCATTCAGTCTTCTTAGGCAGGAGTCTACCAGCATGGCACATCTTGACTTAGCAATATTTGCCCACTCTTCCTTGCAAAAGTGCTCCAAATCTATCAGATTGCGAGGGCATCTCTTGTGCACAGTTCTCTTCAGGTCACCCTTCAGATTTTCTATTGGATTTAGGTCTGGGCCATTCCAAAACTTTAATTTTCTTCAGGTGAAGCCACTCTTTTGATTTGGATGTATGCTTGGGGTCATTGTCGTGTTGAAAGGTGAAATTCCTCTTCAGCTTTCTAGCAGACGCCTGAAGGTTTTGGCCCAAAAGTGACTGGTATTTGGAACTGTTCATAATTCCCTCCACCTTGGCTAAAGCCCCAGTTCCAGCTAAAGAAAAGCAAACCCAAAGCATGATGCTGCCAACACAATGCTTCACAGTGGGGATAGTGTTCTTTTAGTGATGCGAAGTATTGTTTTTGCACCAAACGTACCTTTTGGAATTGTGGCCAAAAAGTTCAACCTTGCTCTCATCGGACCAGAACACGTTTACCCTCATGCTTTTGGGAGATGTGATGTATTGTTTTGCAAATTTTAACCAGGCCTGGATGTTTTTCTGTGTAAGAAAAGGCTTCCTTCTTGCAACCCTACCCCATATTCTAGACATATGGAAAATACAGGAGATTGTTGTTACATGTTGTACACAACCAGTACTTGCCAGAAATTCCTGCAGCTCCTTCAGTGTTACTGTAGGTCTCTTGGCGGTCTCCCTGACCAGTTTTCAGCTTGTCTTTTCATCAACTATGGAGGGACGTCCAGTTCTTTGCAACGTCACTGCTGTCCTATATTTTTTCCACTTTTTGATGACCGTCTTCACTGTGTTCCATGGTATATCCAATGGTGTGGAAATTGTTTTAAAACCTTCTCCTGACTGATACCTTTCAACAATGATGCAACCAGCTTATTGTACATTTTTTATCTTTTATTTTTTCCCCCTAACAGGTTCATTGGTTCATAGATTAGTATTAAGCTAACTGCCCTTGCGAGCCATTTTAAGCCTAGCCAATTATTCCTTGCGAGACTCAAATCTTGCACCTTGTGTTTGTAAGGCAAACACCTTAACCATTAGGCCACCTTCCCAACCAGATTTGTTTATTTTCAATTAAATTGTACAGGTTATAGGTCACATTAAAGGTGGGAAAAGGTCTGAATTGTTTTATTGTGGTCTCAATTTTATTTTATATCACAAAAACCTGGCATTTTAACAGGGGTATGTACACTTTATATCCACTGTGTGGATTTTATATCGGATCATGTGGCTCAGGCAGGTATGACCCTAGCCCTGAGTAGCATCATGCCTTCACCCAGAATGATACCACAGTATAAGGACAAAATGACTGACTTCAACAATTGGCTAAGCTTCTGGTGTCATTCAAATGGGATCCAGTATCTATCTGCCTGGGACAACATGATCGACACACCACAATGCTTTGCCAGAGATGGTCTGCATCTGTCTCCCCTGGGATTCAGGTTACTGGCTAAGGCTCTTGCCACCCCTATAGTACCTTTTTTAGGCAAAGTTCAAAGGACAAAACCAGCACTGTAACAGATACAAGCATGCAAAACCTGAAGGTAATGCTACTCAAAGCTAGAAGTCTAAACCTCAAAATGCAATCTCTCGAGGCACTCCTAAAAATGGAGAACATCGTTATCTGTGCAGTAACTGAGACCTGGTTCAAGGCTCCAGAGAGCACCCCTGCAATACCAGGCTACAACTCTTACCACACTTTTTGGCCACCAAACCAGGACTGAAACACTAAAGGTGGAGGAGTGTCCATATTCACAACACCAGGCGAGTTGCCCAACACAATGCTTCTGAAATTCTCCAGGTGCAACTAAAAGACTGCAATCCAAATTGTAGCTTGCTACAGATCCCCCACCATGCCCCAAGATTCGCACTACAACTTTCTAAACATACTGGAAAATATTAAGATACAACCAAACACCCTAAAACTGGGTGATTTAAATACCCTGCCATTAACTGGGAAAACTACTCGTGTAGCAACACCTTTGCCCAACGGTTCTTGGAATTCATAAATTCCAACACCCTGGATCAACTAATCCTTAGTCCCACTAGGGGCTCCAATATCCTAGACCTGGTCATTACCAACATGGGTAATCGATGCTCTATACCTATGGTCACCCCCTTGTTGGTCATGTCTGACCATAAGCTAATCACCCTTAATATCCACATCCCACCCCCACCCTCCAGTAAGGAAACCTCTGTAAAAAAACCTCTCCAAAGCCAACTTCATTCTATTCAAGTCAGAAGTGACAAACTTCATGACACCCATGCAGACGGGAACTGAAAGTTCGACTGATTTATCCTACACTAAGGCACTGTACGAACACATCCACTTGTGCATGAATCATGCCATCCCCAATAGAAGCAAGATGCTCTCCTCCAAAAAAAGGAAGCCAATCTGGTGGTCCCTTGCCATAAACACACTTTACAACAAAAGGAAGAAACTGTTGCAGAAAAGAGGAAAATCCCAGGATGCAAAAAAACTCCCTTACCAGCCTCAGTTAGAAGCTGAGATCCCTCATAAAATCCTCCAAAGCTAGTTGTGAAAATAAAATTGCCAAAGATTCCAAAGACTACCACAAGGCATTCTATAGCTATGTCAAGAATCTAAATGGCAATGCTCAGATCTGCTCTGAGTTACAACAGAATGGCATTAAATATACTTATCCCAAGGATATTGCAAATATCCTGGCAGATCGATTCAGTGCAACCTTCACCCCCTCTCACCCCCTAAAGGGCCAATCTCAGTACCAAAAGACTGCCAAATTCCGGTAATAGCGGCCACACAGGCAAAAAACACACTCTCCAAAGCTAAGAATACAGCATCCATGGGACCAGACGACATCCCAGGCTGTGTACTACACGAACTACAAAATGAACTGGCACCTCACCTAAATGTCATGTTTAATTATAGCTTCACCTCAGGCTTCGTGCCCACTGAGTGGCTCACAGCTACAGTTATCCCACTCCACAAGGGGGATCTACCTTGGATCCCACAAACTACTGCCCCATCAGGCTGACGAGCCTGATCTGCAAAGCCATACAACGTATTATCATGGAACTTATAAACAAAGACATTGGCAACCTTCAAAACACTGGACCTCACGCAGTTTGGGTTGTGAAGGGCCGATCTTGTCTCCTGAACCTGACCGACTTCTTCAAATCAGTCTGCAGAGCCGTGGACAAGGGTAAGGTGGTCCACACAGCCTATATGGACATCACCAAGGCCTTCAACACCCCCCCCCATTCTGGAATCATAGATAAACTTACTAAGCTAGACATTAATCCCTACGTCACTTGATGGGATGCCAACTGGCTTACTGACAGAACCCAAAGTGTAAAAATAGCCGACTCCAAATCCAGCTCTAGACAAGTGGAGTA
This sequence comes from Protopterus annectens, assembly GCF_019279795.1. Lineage (NCBI taxonomy): Eukaryota > Metazoa > Chordata > Ceratodontiformes > Protopteridae > Protopterus > Protopterus annectens. The sequence continues at coordinate 755,321,109 of NC_056726.1, read as the reverse complement.
CCTCAGGGTTCAGTCCTTGGACCTCTCTTGTTTGGCATCTACATCTCAGACTGCTCTTGTTTGGCATCTACTTCTCTGAAGTACAGGCCAACACTAAGGAACTCTGGCTAAGAAAGTTTGCAGATGACTGCAAACTAGGAGCCATTATTGAATCCCCAAATGATGTGGGTATTCGACAAAAAGTCCTTACAGAAACAGATGCTTGGTGCCAGAGCCATAGGCTCAAGCTCAATGCCAAGAAATGTATAGTTATCCCCTTTGGGAAAAAAACATGTACCCGTGAATTACCACATAGGTGGCAGTACACTAAACACCGAAAGTGTGATAAGAGACTTGGGGACATAGGTGGACAGTGGTCTCACCTTCAATAACCACATCGCCCCAACAGTCAGGAAATCCTTCTATGTTGCACACCTCATCACTAAGGGCTTTTCATCCAGAAAAAAGGGGGTCATTGTCCCACTGTACTCATCCCTCATTAGACCCATTATAGAATAAAACGCCTTGTTTGGTATGTACCGCTCAAGATATCTGCAACAACTGGAAAGGCCGCAGAAATACCTCACTAAAAGAATCACAGCCTAAAGCAGATGCCCTATGTTGACAGTCTAAAAAAACTCCACTTATACTCTGTCGCATATCGTCTACTCAGGGGCGATCTCTGCTTAACATACAAGGCAATGTCAAACCCAGAGATATTGGACATGCTACACTTAAAGAAATCCCAATCCCTCAGAGACGCACGCTCCAGGGATCTAAACCTGGTCATCACAATGAACAAAACATGCTGGAGGGATAGGTTCCTGACCCAGAGACTCCCCAGACTCTGGAAAAGACTGCCCATACATGTAGGCAGAGCGCCTCTTTGGCCCTCTTCAAAAGGAACCTTGATGATTGGATGGAGATAGGAAATTCACCCCGGGGATCACTTCAGTCACCCTGCTAGACAGCGGTCCAGGGAAGTAAATACTGTGGGAAGAAATAGCTAGGGAATTGTTATGGCTATGCTTGTATAGGCCCTAGGGTCAATAGGGTCATAGGTCAGTACTAGGCTATGAACCACATAAACACACACACACACACACACACACACACACACACACACACACACACACACACACACACACACCTTTATACATACACACCACACATATATATCTCTAACAAATATGTATAAATGTGTGTATATGCTTGTGGAATGTTTTTTGTGTACAAAATAATCAAGCATATTGTCAACACTGAATGAGCATAAATACTTGGAGTACTAATAAATGTCTTACTTGCAATGCAGTTAAATTTCTTTCTTTTAAATCCAGGTTTGCTAAAAATAAAAGACTAGAACATTGCTTCTAACAGTAACTGCTCTCTGACTAGCAATTGCAGCACGGCACAAGCATTCCCGTTAGACACCACTCTGAGAAGTCTAAACTCTTTCACTTAACAAAAAAAAAGACAGCTGAGGAAAACAAATATTGGTACCTCTGACAGAAATTAAGACAGTGGGAAAAAATATGAATTTCATTAAGTCTGAAATTGGAATATAAATGCAGTTACAGTTCATCTGAGAAACCATTCCGGAATAAGAGAAACAAACAAAAAATATATTAAGTTAGCCTGCCGAAGAAAAAAATAGTGAAAGGCAATATAAACTAGAAAATAAAGACTATGCTGAACAGAATGTGTTACTAAGCAATATCAAATGCCATACTTATTTTTCTTGTGTTTATGGAATCATGACATCACACATGACTTCTTCGATTGTTGATATGAACAATCCCAGAACACTTGAAAAAAATAAAGCTGACATTTGACAGTTGACTAGATTCCAAGACATCTGGGCAGTGTAGAATGGCAGAGGGTGACAAATACATAAAAATGCAATTACAACTGTAAGGGAACAAACATGCACAGCCAAGGGCAACAACAGTCAGTACTGCCCTACACTAAATATCTTAGCTGCCAAAGCCACAGCAAGTACGCAGCAAGACAAGCATGGATTACTGCTATAATCCCAATTTCAACAGAAAAGCATGACTGGGATACACATCATGATATGCATTCTGTGCATCAGTGCTGTAAAACCTTCATCCTCTCCAATGCACATAGCCAAAAGTACTACTAAAGAACACTGTGCTATACTGTTAGGAGTATCCTTGGGTTTTATCAAAAGTCTGGAAAAGGTTTTTGTTAATATATCCATACGACCCAAGCTGGCCATGCCTGCCTCAAGACTATATTTTTAAAGACTAAAACAAATCCAGGTGGACCAGGAAATAGTGAACGACCCTGAGGGTAACATAAGATAACACAATAATAAAATATATTTTCACTGTGCGAAACATGGATTGCTCTCTAAAGTTCCTGTTCCAACCTGTGCAACAAGGTTACCTAAATAAATCAGCATTGGATGGTAGCAATGTTTGTTGTCTGTTCTGCTTATTCTCACTGTCCCAGACTTGCAAGTTGCATCTTAAGTAAATAATGAGATTTTATTACATAGAACGTAGTTGAGGTTTGTCATTTATGCAATGTGAACTAATGCAAGCAAGGATGCCAGCAAAGACAGCAATGTAATGCAAACAGCAGGGAGTGTAGTGATTACGCTTGGATACCTTGAAAAATACAAACTAGTTAAGCACCTTTATAGCTCAAGACCCATCCTTGAGAACTGTTAAGCACACCTGCTTCATTTATTAAGATCATGTATTGCACTTGGCATTAAATCTACCAGTACTGGCAAGCAAATGACAGCAGCAGAATTAAAAGCCAACTTGTTTCTGTCTGCACCAGTAATCTGTCCCTAACTTTCCTCTAGTTAAGACAATGAGTTACATTTGTGACACTCCTCACTCGAGTGCTTTACGGCTTTGAAAGCCAACAAAACACTTAGTGATTTTTTTTTCTTTTGTAACCAGTACAACATGGAGCAGATAAAGCTCTATGTACTACAAAGACTTACGATCACTTCTCTGGTCATAATTCTTTCATACGTATTCTTGACCTGGATTTCCTGGCATCCATGTCTCAAACACATTATATCCGGTCATGATCCAAGACCCAATTATAATCATCTGTGTTGTGTATAAAGGATGGATAATATCATCTGACAAACAGCATTCTCCCCTAACCTAACATCTATACATGAAACTACAGACCTTTTAATGTATGCTATTTGGGGACACTGTACTATGTTAATAGCTTCACTTTTAATGTGAAAGTCTTTGTATCCATGTTTCAAACACATAACACCTTAGTTATGGCTAGAGACCAATCATAATCCTTTATATTATACAGCTTCAGTTAGATACATGAGCCATATAAAAATAAGGATGAGGTACCTACACTAGTCACAAGCTTTGAAGAAAAACTTCAGTCTGTCACTCACTGACATCAAAAATTCATATGACACGATTCATAGACGATTATGAGCTCAAGAGTTTAATCTTGGCATTCATAAATTTGGTTATGACAGGAAAACCGATCATAATTCTTTGTAGTGCTACTGGGGCAAGGGCATAAAATTACTATTGGGGGAACAGATCTAGTACTGGGGACGGTTATGCATTTTCTTAATTATATAAGGGAAATACTTAATATCAAGCAGTTGTGTATTGTTTTTGTTTTCCTTTTTTAATTCTACAAGAGTTACGCTATTGTGTTTTCCATATCTATAAATGTATTTACTCCTTTTCTGCCTGTACATGCTAAAATATTCTTAATAAAAATGTTAGGAACAAAAAGTTTAAAATAAAAAGAAAAAAATGTTTTGTAGTGCATGTAGCTTTATCTGCTCCATGTACTAGCAGGTATAGAAAAAAAAGTGTAGCAGCAGTTGATTTGTGTGCTTAACCATTTTTGTTAAAGCAACTATTGCAAATCAACCTCAGACTGAAAACAGATATAATAGCTGACAGTGATATTTGGATTTCCATACTTAACAATGGCAAGTTAATGAAAGTTGAATGTATGGACTGACTGTCTAATATGAGACTATTTTACTAGTACTGCATAAACATCTCACTATAAAACGGATGTATGAGCAATCTGTGCTGAAATAAGTGTACCACGAATGGAGATTGTACATTATGTAAAAAATAAAAAGTAAAAATAAATCAAGTATTTACACTGATTAAAAACAAGTGTGGGAGTGTGAAGTGTTTTACCAGCTTTCAAAGCTTCTGAAAGCCGGTAAAGCACATAACACTATCAGACTGAGATCAGCCTGAAACAAAGTGCTCTTCTGTAGCGCTAACAGCTTTAAAATAGATGCTTTGCTCTGCCAGAACAAGCTGTTGTACCTTCTGACACTGCTTTTAGCTGGCCGACACTGTCCACTGTTAGTCTCTAGCATGAGATCTGATGTTAATATCACTTTGATGTCCTTAACATGCTTTTACTAAGCATCTCTAAAAGCTGTTAAGACTGGGTCTCATGCTAGGGGCGTACTTCCTGGGTTACCTGGGATAGCTCTGATGAGAGAAAGCTGGACGTAAAACCAACCAACCTGCTAAACATGAACCGAGAATTGCTACGCTTAATGTAGGTTCACTGACAGGACGTAGCTTGAAAGTTGATATGATGATAAGGAGGAGGCGTATCAAGAGATGAGATGAAAGGGCAGTGCAGCAGTCACTTGGCTTGGGATCCAGACTCTACTACTCAGGAGGGGGACAGGCTAGAAATGGTGTAGGAATTGTGGTGTGAGACAGGCTTCAGAAGGCAGTGAGGGATATCATCAGAATTAACGACAGACTCATGGCAATCAGACTGCAGTGTAATGATAGGGCAGTTTACATAATCTCAGCCTATGCCCCACAGCAGGGCTGTGATAGTGAGGAAACAAGTGCATTCAGACAGCAGTTGCAGGACCTATGAGATAAAGCAGGACAACATGAATTGGTGTTGAAAATGGGTGAATTGAATGCACATATCGGGACAAACAGAACAGGATATGAGGACTGCCTGGGTCCACATCGGGTGGGTCAACAGGAATAAAGAAGAAGGAGAACCCATTCTAGATTTCTGTCTGGCAAATGGTTTGATAGTAGCCAACACATGGTTCAGAAAGAGAGCCACTCACAAGATCACATACAAGAGTAGGTAACATGCAACTCAGGTAGACTTCCTCGTAGTAAGGAAAAGGCACCGGGGTAGAATCCATGATTGCAAAGTCATCCCCAGTGAAACAGTCGGCCCACAGCATAAACCACTAGTTGCCACAATCAGCTGCAAGCAGTGGTCAGAGAAGGTTCTAAGGTCAACAGACACCAGGCTGATGACCTGGAAGTTGACTGGAGAGAAAGTACTACAGTTCAAGGAATTACTCAGGGCTGTAACACCCCAAGAAGAGGAGGAAATAGGTAGAGTTGAACAAGAATGGCAGTGCCTAAAAACAGTGTGTGTTAGGACTACAGAAAAGATATGTGGCCAAGCCAGGTATGGAAATAAGGTACATAAGGAAAGTTGGTGGTGGAATGCAGAAGTCCAGGAAGTCTTCAAAGAAAGGAGGAGTGCAGGAAGAAGTGGGATATAGAAAAGACTGACCAGCTAGGAAGGACTACTGGTTGGCTAACAAAGAAGCTAAGAAAGAGGTTGCAATAGCAAAGAATAGAGCATTGGAGGCACTCTACCAACTTCTGGAAAGTGACTCAGTGAGTGGCACAAAGAAACTATATCAGGATGCAAGGCAAGCAGAACGATAACGAAGATAGTCAGACATCCTTCACAAGGGATGCCAGCAACAACCTCCTCACCAGTCCACAGGACATCAAAGGCAGATGGAAGGAGTATTTCCAGCAGCTTCTGAATGAAGAAAACCCCACAGAAGCTGTACTGCCCCAGAAACAGCCTACGATGAGAGAAGAGGAGGAGCCCACCCTACAAGAAGTAAGAACAGTACTAAGGAAAATGAAGTCAGGGAATGCAGCAGGCTCAGAAGAGGTCACAGTAGATACAATAAAGATGCTGCTGGGTGAGACAAGGGAGAAATGGCTCCTGAGGGTACTCATAGCAGTGTGGAAAGAAAGGTGTATCCCAGATGACTGGAGAATAAGCATACTTGTGCCAGTGTACAAGAACAAAGTGGACAACATCCTTAACAGTAGACACTACACAAGTATCAAACTCCTATCACATTGCATGAAAGTTCAGGAGAGGGTGACTGATAAACGGATACGCTGAGTGGTAGAATGTTAGATGGGAGATGAGCAGTTTGGATTCAGATCAGGATGCAGCACAATTGACTGATGCTTGCAGTGAGACAGATACTTGAGAAGAAGCTGGAGACGAGGAGAGAATCCAACTGCTGGGCATTCCCAGGAGAAAGCATATTGCAAGGTCCCAAGAAAGCTGATCTGGGCAGTACTGTGGTGGTTTGAAGTCACAGAAACACTGGTAGAATTAGTGCAGGCTATATACATGGACCCAATGACTCAAGTACAAACAGCATTCGGCCTCACAGAGAGGTTCCCAGTGGGAGTGTGTGTACACCAAGGTTCAGCTCTGAGCCCACTGCTGTTCATACTGATGATGGACTACATTAGTAAACAGGTCAGAGAGGACAAATCAACAAAGATGCTGTATGCAGACGATGTGGCATGACAAGCTGACACTGAGCTAGAACTTCAGCAAAGAATAGGAGA
>NC_056726.1:755294468-755306968 GCF_019279795.1 Protopterus annectens | reverse complement strand
TCTGATTTCAAAGAAAAATACCTAATTAATCTTTACTAGCTTTAACTATTACTACAAGAAATCACAGTGCTAGAAACTTACATGTGAGCATAAGCAGAGTGCTGGTAAGTTGGATATCAAGATCAAAATGCTTTCTGGTCTCTTGTGAGAAATAGTATTTAAACATTACTAACAAACATCTCTCTAAAGCCCTCCCAAAATTACATCACTTTTGAAACTTTGGTTTTCCCAGTATTCATATTGCATCATCTTGACACCTACTCTGAGTTCCCAGGCTAAAAGAAACTCAATTTACATTATTTTGCAAGCGAACACCTGCACATGAGAATACAACACTAAAAGGCATTTCACATATACACTCTAGCAATTAGTCCTTAGTTAACACAATAGACAGAAAGTCTTCAGCCAGCCTGACCGGAACCAACTTTAAAGATCAAAGAATGTCATAAAATTATTTCAAAAGACAAATTTGAAAGGCTTGACTTAGTTCTTCTTTACAGCAAGGGGGCAATGTTGTAACAATCCTGAAGTTCACATTTAACAGTGTTTTTCTTTCATTTCAAAACACAAGCCTGTATTTTACATTTATTATCAAGAAAACATGCCTGTATTTTACATTTATTTACAAATGCCAGAATTAGATATCAAATTCTATTTGACTAGGCTGGCAGCCTTCGCCCATCTCTCCCCAATCGTCACAAGTGATATAAAACGTTTGTAACTGGGAGTGTGTCAGTACAGTTTGTGATGTAATTATGCATCTAGGATTGTCTCATGTGGTTTGCTTTCATTTATATAAATCTGATTGCTTATGTCATAAGGGATGGTTTAATAATGATGTTTCTTGTTTAAAAAAGGGGCAGGAATTGAATAATTTATGTAATGTTACTTAGGTTATATGACATATAGCAATGTATGTGAAGTATAATGTTTGTAAACATCAAATTATTAATACAGTTTGATTACTTTTATATAATTGCATATTTGTCTATGTCATGACTGATAAGTCAATAAAGGTGTTTAAAAAATAGTTCTTAGTTAGGAACCCCTAGGTAAAGGGAGTGCAGTAACTGACCCATGAGACAACTAAGGTGTGCACAAATGCAGCAAGGTCCTCATCTGATAGAAAGTACTTGATCTGGACCATAATTCTTAGATGATAGTACAAAAACATGTCCCTCCAAGAATTGTGTCCCTCCAAGAATTGTTCGGACAAAGTCCGACTGCACCATGGCGCACCAAGAGTACCAGACTCCTACTAAAACAAACAGACATGTCCCTCCAAGAATTGTTTGGACAATGTCAGTCTCTGCACCATGGCTCACCAAGAGTGCCCAACTCCTATTAAAACAAAGAGATAAAACATGGGATACCTGGCATCAAAACAAATCTAATGCTAATAGGCAAAGATTTTTTGAATTAAGAAATAAAGTGAAGAAAAAAAAAAAAGTAGAACAGTTAAAAAAAAAAATGAATATACAAACCAAGTACAAAACCAGCCCTCAACAATTCTGGACTACAATAAATATTATCCAACAGGGCAAATCCAGTACCCCAGCTCCAAATATTAATCCTTCTGCAAATAATATTGCAACACAGTTCAATGAATGCTTTACCAATTCCATTTTGAAACTATCAACAAATTCTGCCGTTGCAACCCTCCCACACTTAACCTCCACAAACAACCACAACTATTTCTCCTTCCAACCAGTATAAACCACTACAGTCCACAGATACCTGTCCAAACTAAAACTCACTACACTGACCACTGATAAACTCCCAGCAGAATATCTCCAGATTGCAGCCAAACCTATCTCCTACTCCATCTCTATACTAATAAATAAGCCAGTCTACAAGCAAAAAGTCCCAATCCCCTGGAAAATCTCTTATACAATACCTCGGACCAAATGGGGAAGCTTGACTGAATTTTCAAACTACCAGCCCAACAGCCATCCTATCCCCACTCTCAGAAATACTAGAGAAATGCATTCCCTCCCAAATATTAAACATTCCTCCTCTCTCACAATCTTCTAGCCAAAACTCAACATGGTTTTTGACCTGGCCATAGCACCACCACTGATCTTATGAGTTTTATCAATCATGTTAATCAACAAAGAAACGCATGTAATCCAGTATCAACCATGTTTTTGCATCTCTCAAAAGCATTTGATACAGTCTCTCATAGCAAATTACTGTCTGCCCTTTCAGAACTGAAACTAAATACCTCTGCACTCCTATGGTTCAAAGATTATCTTTCTAACAGACAACAGGCAGTTAAATGGCAAGACAACTTATCTCCTCTTCCCCCAGTCACCTTAGGAGTGCCTCAAGGTTACATTCTCAGTCCTCTGCTATTCACAGTATTCACAAATAACCTCCACAAATCCACTCTTCATGCAAACTTAGTCCAGTATGTCAACGATTCTACTCTAATCTGCTCCATATCCTCTGGAGCTTCTACAGAAAACAACCCCGGAATCATTTTCTGCAGTTGAAACCAGGTTAACTGATTCCCAATACTCAACCCCCAAAAAACCCAGCTTATTAAAGCTATAAATCTCATTCCCCCTTTCACTATCATTCCCTCTGACAACACCCGCATCACACCAAACTACTAGGAGTTATCATCGATCAAAACATGAAATCTGACAAGCACATAGCTCAAACCATAACGAAAGTACACACAAAAAAAACTAGGCACACTCTACAGATGTAAAAACTAACTTCCAATAATAGAAATACCACAGTAATAACCCACTCTCCACATTACTTTATGCTTCTCCCATCCTAGTCAACCCAAACAAAGTCTACATTATCACAAGACAGCTAAACTTGCTACTGACTCTTCCTACAGATCTCACCATTGTCTAGCCCTTTATAAACTGTCCTGAATGGAACTACCTGACTTACTTTACCTAAATCAACTTACCTTGGCACATTAAATTCTTTATTGCCCCAACAAACCCCCCAGCAGCCCTATATGGCCTAATCAATCAGTACACTAACAGCCGTCAGCTAAGATCTACCAATAAAGCCCTGATCAAAGTATCCAAAAGTAGATATAGCTCAACGGAGGCTCTGTACACATGTACTGTTACAAAAATGTGGAACTCCCTTCCACCAGAAATTAGGACCAATAAAAACAATCCCAAATTTAAAATCCCATCTCACCAGGTCCTGGATCTGTAAATGCTCTGACCCAGGATAACTCCTATAAGACCACTCCTGCCAAATTAGGTTACCAAGGATAACTCCCATGAGACAACTGTATGCATTCTATTCTCCACATTTCTATCAAAAGTGGCCTCTGAACCTTCAATTTACCATTGTTGTAGAATTATGCAGCAAGTCTTTCAACTTAACAATGCTGTCTTAAGCATTGGTAACAATCTCCTGTAATTTGGAAATCTTCAACAATGCTATCTAGTTTTCCTTCTAGATTGCTATACCACTTACTTCCCTGACTGATATGCTGAACCTGGCTGTTGTATTATAGTAAGGATCATTTGTTAGCCAGATTGTACAGAAAATCCTGTGTCTTGTTTTGAAATTTGTAGTAGAACGACTCATGTACCTACATTTTGTAATCTGTGTTATAAAAGGTGTCATTTTTTTAGCCTGTTTATACTGAACACCTCTCTTGTTTTTTCATTTTGTAGTAGACAGTGTGTCATGTATTTGACTTATTGTCAGGAACTTTTCTCCCCGGGCCTCCTTTGAAAATGAGCAAATCCTGCCCAGTCTGACCACCCCAGTACATAAATGTAAAATAAAATAAAATAAATTACAAAAAAATAACTACAAATGACACCTGGTCTTAAAGTATCACTTTGACATGGACGCTAACAACAGCAAGAGCTTGCTCCAGCAAATAATGCCAGGGTTCAAGATGGAAACAGACCAAGTTTTTCAATATGATGTATACTGCTATGTCCAGTGTTAAATCTCAAGAAATTATTACACACCCATGGCTGAATACGCTCCAGGCCATTGGCAAGAGAAGGTGAGGTGCAACGGTGCAACTGAGTATCATATGCACAGCTGTGATATTGAAGATCCCTCTCTCAAACAAGATCTCCAAATGGGATTAGATACATGAAAAACAGCAAAGAACCTAGAATTAGCTCTGCAGAACATTACATAGAAGAAATTAGGAAGCTAGGGCCACACTGCCAGAAGCTACCATGTATGTTTGCCCCATAAGGTAGGACCATACCACTTTGAGATAGTAAGAGAAATTACTGAAGACACTCCAAAAGGATGTCATCATGATCAATTGTGCTAAAAGGTAAACAACAGTCAAAAAGCAGAATTTTAGACGTGTTGATCTTTTGCGATCAGGATTTCACTCATTACCTCAGTTAGGGTAGTCTCAGTACAACGTCTAATGTGAAATTCAGACAGGAGTGGACTGATCACTCTTGTGCTCCTTTACAGTGGTGTCAAGCTGTGCATACACAATCTCCTCAATAACCTTCCTGAGATAAGTTAGGGCAGTAACCGTCACGATCATCGAGATCAAGAGTAGACCTCTTTCAGCTTAGGATCATTAAGGTCTCCTTTAGAAATGATAGAATAAAAATGAAAATAATTATCTTTATTCAGTACTGAAGAAAGAAGCCGCTACCAAAGCTGTAGGCATTAATGCTAAAGTAATACCACCAAACTTTATTTCTGCTCTAACTGCAGCTGGAACAGCAGATCTTCTATGGGTTAGGCATTTATATACCAAAGTTAGCCTCTGTTATCTGTCAGTGTCTCTAGTATGGTAGCGTTTTCATCATCTGCCATAAACACGGCAATGGTCTATTCAGAAAAAAGATGCCCACTGAATCAGCCCATCCACCCAGTTATCAGACAGAAATTAATAAAGTAATGAAAAATGAAGTCAATAAATAAACATGCGAGGCTGTGTACATCAGAACAGAACACAACAAAACTGAAACATCAGAAATTAAAGTTAGCATACTGTCCATTTTAAAGTACATTTTACAGATTACAGGCTATTTTTTCTTTCTGTTACTTAAATAACGCTTTTTGGACATTGTATAACTGTATGGAAAAACAACGTCCACATCAAAGAAGTATATTTCTGTGGCTTCCAATACATCACCAAAGTCACTTCACTGACGATCAGTTGGACACACCCACAATGCTGAAGCCAAGTCAGTTGTGTGTAACATCATATTTGGGATGTCATAAAGCTACTAGTTTCAAAGAAAAGATCCTTCAACTTCCTATTTTAAATAGCTGTAACACCGTGGGGAAGAAACAAAGTACTTCCTCTAGAAAAAATTAAAATGTTTTGCTTTACCAAAATTTTCAATCAACGTTTGTGCACTGTTACAGACAACACAGAATCAGTTTACTCTTTTATCTTCCTAATTTTAATATACTCATTTCAAGGTTGCATAATCTTCATGCAAGCAGGCATCACATATAAGATAACCCTACCACTGTTAACCCACCCTACTACTGTTAACCCACTACATGCAGATACTGGCAGCCCTCAGACAACTGTTCACAATTCACCATCTGCCTAACATGGCAAGTACCAATAAAACATATGAATTATCTTAAACACTGGTTCATTCACAGTAAGCCTTTCCTCCTCAATGGCAGATAAATATACCAGTCTCTTAGACCTCTCATTACTTTAGGTTTTCATCATAAAAAAGTACTCAACAGAATAAGCACTAACATTTTAAAAAACACTCCATCTGTTGACATCACTTCTGCTTTAAACAGCTGTTTAAAACACCTGACATTACTATGTTCCCTGCAAGAAACAAACGTAACTGTTTGCAGCTTGAAAACATCATCAAGTAAGCATACAAAAACTGCAGAAGCATTATCTTCAAGAAACAGTGGCTAAAGAGGGCAAACGTCCTGTAAAACTGCAAGCTGTACATCCACAGGATTCCGGATTTTTTAAAAACAGCGACATCAGATAGTTACAATTACTTCTTGGCTTTGCAGATATTAGTGTCAATATTGCTGCACATTTGGTGTGGCCCATTAACGTGACAATCCTGATGAATATTCCAACAACAGTAAAGCAAAAGCAGTGTGTCAAAAAGATGGCTCAACCAAGACTGTCAGAAAACATAAAAAAAATCCTGAGCAAGTAAATGACCCCAAACGACTGTGCTACATGACCGAGAACTTCATTGGCAGCTATAATTAAATGCCACGGTACCTCCAGGTATGAACGACAACAGCACTATTGTCCCCCTTCTAAAAAAAGTGCTCTTACTCTATAAATAACATACATTCTCTTATATATATGTGTTTTTTGAGTCAGAATTGTTTTTATGTTTTATATTCATTCACAGGACGTACCATTTTCATGCTTGTTTTACTTTACTTAGAATTGTTACATGTTTTTCATGCTTTCTACCTTTAAGTGCCTCCATACTTAATTATTATAATTAGTAACAGACTGTTAAGGATTCAGTTACTAATAGCATTTGTTCTGATGAAGTCTCTTACAGCTTGAGACGAAAGTGATTAATCTTTCGTATGTTTTATGTTAATAAACAGCTTTACTTGCCTTCAGATTTTGCATTTTTGTACTATTGGGATTTGTATTGGATGCAGCACAGTCGTGGGGGGACAGTTACTTGCTCATAATGGCCGATATTCCAACAACAGTTATATATTGACAATATGGCAAAAGACCTGCAATGTATTTCATCAGAGGGATGCTGCTATGGAGACCCTTCAGATTTCCAGAGGCATTCTGTTGAGCAACAGACCCTCAAAATGTATCACAACTTACTACTGTCTTCACTCAAGTCAAAGATGTGGATAAAAACATGCAGAGTCTTTGTTTTCAAAGATATTCATGTGAAGAGACCACTGTTAAAGAGAATTAAAACATCTACCTAGATCACATTTTTGATTAAGGACAGTGGAAAAAAGGTTGCTATGTGTTCCTATTTCTGTATAACAGCACACATTTGAGTAGATGTGTCTTTAGAAAAGAAAACCATGAAAAAAATTATGTTCTGATGCATGAGATGAAAACAAAGTTACTAAAATTCCCAGAAAATCTTCAAAATCATAAAATGTCAATAAGCAAGAACACTGCCACCAAACCTTTACTTTTATTAATTTATTAAATTTGGAAGGCAAAGTAAAATAAGACTAATGGGGATGCCTAAAAGTATGAATTGTCCTGTAGTTTAAGGCATCTGAAAATGTGGTAACTCAAATACAACAAGGAAGGTTAAAATGTTATTAGAAATAAAACTAGTTTGTTAGTTTATAGTCAGCAGACAAATGATTGGGAAGAACTACTTAAGCAATTCTCCAAAACTGTTTCTTTTTCTTTTAAAAAGCCTTTTAAAACTGACATAAATTAGTTGTATGAATAGAACACCTCTGTTACATTACACTCAATCTCTTTTGGAACTTTAATGGACATAACTGCAGAGAATTAGACTTTTACGCAACATGAAAACATTAATGACACACCTTTGCCAAGAATATGTAATATCTCTGCTGCAGCAGTTCCCTGCAGATGTGTTAGGGATAAACATTCAAGAACTGCAGTAGTGATTTATTCTGTAGGTCTGAGTAAAAATGCAGCACAGAGTCCATCCTTACTAAAAAAATAACACCTGCCTAACTTCTATCAGTTTCACAAAATGCTTTACAAACTGCAATCAGAAATGTCAAAAGCACGTACAGTATTGCCAAACAGGTTTCATGTACAAGCAGCCCTCTCTTCTTCCCATGCATGCACGTGTACAACTATTTTAATGGCACACATATCAGTATATGGAACAGATTACATACTCTGCCTAAAAATGGCTATCAATAAAACGGTATAACAGGCCTACAAAATGAGAGGGAGAGATTAGCAATAAAACTAACAATAATGATAAACATATCTGGACAACGTCCAGAAGTGGCAGTTCACTTAATATAAGCCTTAAGGGGATCTCAGTTTATCCCACACAAGAGCATCACCCACCAAACCATGGCAGCAGCGTGTATTGTTTGGTCAATAAACATAACTAAGCCAACAAATGTCACACTAAGTATGAATGAAACTTTAAATGTTCGGTAATACATCTCCGGTATATTCAAGTCATACAGTCTGCAACGTCTATAAATATTTGTATATAAATAATAAAAATCACAATATATTTTTACAGTTAATCCATGGAGGGGGTATACTTGCTTTTGGTTTCCCGCAAACAAAATCATTTCATGCGGTTACACAGCTAGACAACACCCATGGGGAAACTTATACAGTACAAAAACAAATGCAGCCTCAAAAAGATGCACATCTATTTGTAAGATGGGCCTTAAATCACAACACAGCAAAACGATTGTATTGGCAGCCGAACATGAACACTTTACACAGTGCCAACAAACCTACAGATCAATGAAGTGGTTAATAGACATGAATTTACAGTATTTCACCCTGCTCAGCAAAATGCATCCTCTACCAACCTCGTTATGTCATTTGTGTATGACAATTTGCAGGAAACCCACCCTAAAGAAAATGTGTGTGTATACACACACATACATACACACACACACACACATTCACTGTGAGAAAAAATTATCGCGGCCCAATATTACTGATGCAAGACAGGAAGACGAACTGGCGCAGAGACAATGAAAATAACATTAAATCACATCACCCCATCTCCTCCCCTACATGTCACCATCCTTCTCTATGTGTCACGATCACACAACTAGGGAGACAAGCCCGTTTCAGCTTACCAGAGGCTGCATCTCTGAGTGGACCACAGTTGGCACCTGGAACCTATCAATTTCTTCCATCATTTTGGCAAAGTAATTGTGGGTTTCCTTTTTGGTCTCTCCCGTTATTAAATATACTGCTAAGCTACACAACCAAGGATGCCGCTGTTGTTTTCTGCTTCATCTCCTCCAGCAGACCAGCCAGGGTAGTGACTCAACAACTCAACTTCCGGGTCCGGGGCTTCAAGCAGTTTTAATATTCATGAGAATTTGCAGCACCCCATGACATCTCCACCTATTTAATCTCAACCGATTTCATCCCTCTCTACTTGAAACCATAATTGAATATTAATATTAGTTACTGTGTTCAATTTTAATATTAACAATCCTGAGAAAAAGAATGACGTCATTTTAAGACGATGACTTTAGAATAGTATTTAAAAAGACCAGATAATTACACTTATCAAGTTTATTTCAACACTTTTTTAGACAGAAACGGTCACCACCATTAACGTAAATTATTTGAAACTGCCATAGTGTTACACAAACACACACCGCGTCTTGCTTCAGTAAAACTTGAGTTGAGGGACGAGTATTGTTGCTAGAACAGTTGTCATTCCGCTCTTCAGAAAAACCACCCACTGGTTGCCTAGGTGATAGGTACAACAAGTCAAGTTATCTTAACTCTGTCCTGCATTATCTATTAATCGAAATATGTTGTCTTCGTTATTTACAGATAATCTAATATGTACCATTTGCAATGTAAAGTGATTCTTTCAAATTATTAGTTGCCTAACATTTAACGGTTTTAACGTTGCTTAGGTAACCTGCGCGCTGCTTATTCCTGCCGCGGCTGCTAAAAGCTACAGTTGGGAAGATTTAAGAGCGGATATTTTTTAGTCAAACACAAACACGATGCCACAGAAAACGCAGGTTCTGAAACCCAAACAGGTAAACAAAACTTTTGTTGAGATCGTAGCTGTCGGACCAGTAACCTTTTTCTTTTTTGTTAACTTTCAGTGGTATTCTTACTTAATTGAGAACCTAGTTATGTATGCGTTTTTTTAGAGTATACTCCTGTTATTCCCATGTGAAGAGTGCTCCTACCTACTACTATCCAAACTCCCAGCGCAAGAAGTCTGGATTAGCCTTAAATAGTGAGGGGGACAACAACAAAGCCCCCAAAATAGGGACAGACTTTAAACATTGTTCTCATAAACTTAAAAAAGTTGCTAGAAAAACACAATCCGTTAAGTATGCATTTTCTGAACGATGTGAAGTCTGAAACTCAATTGTTAATCAAGATTTCATTTCTTAAATCTTAAGTGATTTGCCAGAAAAACACAAATTTTAAGAAGGAGAAACCAAAAAACATAAAGCTAAAATCTGGACATTCTGCAAAAATCTGTGACAGTTGGGAGGTATGCGAGAAAGAAAGAATACAAAACAATGGCGTCCCTCTCAACCAGCCTTGATTTAGGCTGAATAATTTTGCTCTAAATGTTGACTTTGGCAGGAAGAAGTGGGAAGAAGAAGATGTGTTTAATTCATATTTTTGGAGGTCATAGTGTCGTATTCTGTTAGCTTTTTAATTTTCAGTACTAAAACAAGTGTCCCTGGGTCTGGCCCTGTTGTCCAAATTATTTTTGTATTTGTCTCTGATTTTGGATCTAAGGTTGAGTGCAATATGCTTAAAAAATAGGTGAAATAAGTAGCACAGCTTGAGCCCACCAACAAAACAGCCGTGTCTTCATCTTGTTAGTTTTTATTTTATTTTACACTTTGACTTTTGACTTCTATACTGTCACTACCTGAAATGTAGGTATTTATTTTGAACATTGTGCATTTCTAATGAATACCATTTTTTTTCAGATGAAGGCAGTGTACTACCCCACCCCCTAAATTAGGGGAAGAATGGTGGTGGCAGGACAGGACCTCAGACTTGTAAATTTGACGCCTGTTAAATATTGTCATAAACTGTAATTATGACTTTGTTGTTGTTGATGTATAAATTCCCCACATTTTAATTCAGTGCCTTGAAAAATCAAGAATACACAGTTTAGTGACTCAATGTGCTTAAAATATTATTTGCAGGCATAAAAAGCCGAAAGAAGAAGAAGAAGAATAGTATGTATCTTTGCTCAACTCATTTAGTCCTAAACAGCAGGAAGTTAATTAACAGCTTTGCTTCCCTAGGTCTTCTAATCCATGAAACCTCTTACTTCCTTAGAGCCTTTCTCCAAATTCCTCTACTGAAAACTCACGTTATTAGATTTAAGTATGATAGCTCTTTGGTAGAGAACAGACTATACACTGACATATGTCTGTAGATGCCGATTTTATGTTGCAGATTTATGAAAGAAAATCTGTATTTTGTTTGCCAAAAATGCCAGTGTTATGGTCAAACAAAGAGATATGTCTCTGCAAGTGTGTAAGATAGAGCCAAGATAACAGTGACATAATTGTTCACCTGTTCAAGAGCTTTTCAGTGATATATATGTAAGAGGAGATAGCATGCTGCTGATTTATAATATTGCTGCAGCTATGCAAATTATGCATGTAATATGTTCACAATATTTCAAAACAATATTAATCTACAAAACTATTTGTGATAGTTAGCAAGTATTAGTGGTAATATTGTGTGCCTTAATGTCTTGTGAAGACTGCACCATTTGTTCACCTGTAGGGTGCACAACTTTTATAAAATTAATGCTTAATGAAGTGGTGAAAATATAGCTAACAACCATAGGTGTGTTACCAAAAGAGTATTTGTACCTCAAAATGTCTTCACATTACCCGCCATGTTTTAATGACATATTTTTTGTAAAACCCACCGTTTGAAACCACCACCACCAAACAAAACTGTATTATAATCTATCTTTGCATTATTAATGTAAACATGGAAATATCTCAATACTTTATATAACGTTTTTTCCAAACACTTCTTAATAACTCCAGCTCTGCATATCCTATGCTGACTATTTCACTGGCATGCTTATCAGCAAATCATGTTGGTTTGTAGATGCCACCTTGCTGCATTAAATCTATGTATGTACCTTTACAAGGACATTGAAAAGAGTGACAAGTGTGACGATGTAAGGTATTGCCAGCTATGTCAGGAGAAGTAGGGCAATGGATGTGCAACATATGCTGACACAGCTAGCTGAAATTTTGTAAGAATTATATGTCATTTGTATAGCAAACTAATTTGTAAAGATGCCTGTGTTGAAAATGTTAATTGTAAAGCTGCTTGTGTTAAAAATGTACCAACAGTGTGCCCTGCTGGACAGAAAAAGAAATATATATGCATTATTGTAATTGTTTAAATGTATGTGTTTTAACAGAGGATACTGGAAGACAAGAGGATAATCTGAACCCACCTAGCTGTGAAATTAGTGTGAACTTAAATTACCTGGCTTAGGTCATAAAGACTGTATCTTATAGTTCTCAATGCAGCCAGAGACAAAAAGTTTGTACTAGGAAGCTTTCTGCATTGTCTTTGGGGTGAACTAATTGCTATTCTGGAAGGGTGGAGGTTTGAAATTATTTTATGACTTCCAGAAGCTGCAATAGATCTGAACAAAACTCTATGTGTGTGTATTACTGACACATATGTGCTAAATCCTGGCAGTTTCTAGCATTGGGGGTAGCATGGTAACCCGAAGTTAGATGACCAGATGTATCTGATGTCATTGTGCAATCTAGGACAAAAATGATTCTGAAAATGAAGTCTCGTTGCAGTCTGCTTTTGGAACCTGACAGAGAAGGACCCCTCGTCT
>NC_056726.1:755286968-755289468 GCF_019279795.1 Protopterus annectens | reverse complement strand
TTCCGATCTTCACTGTAATGCGAAAAAAAATAACAAAATCAAGTTTTTAAATATTCGCTCATGTGAGCGTTCCAGAGTTTGATCTTTCGTTCTTATAACATAGACCCTATATATATATATATATATATATATATATATATATATATATATATATATATAACAAACTTTAGCTCTACACCCCCTTATACTATCCAAAAGTACAAGGTTCCCATTCCGGTCAGTCAATAAACCAGTTCTTTAAACTATCCAGGCATGTCCAAAGCGCAGTCTCAGGTATACTCTCCAGTCCAGCTGGTGAATCTGGGAACTATCCAGGCATGTCCAAAGCGCAGTCTCAGGTATACTCTCCAGTCCAGCTGGTGAATCTGGGAATCTTGAGGCAATGTTACAATTGCCTTATGTACACAGACAACCCTCTCCTTCTTCCAACAAACTCAAATATTTGTGAGAGATGCAACTATACAGCCAAACTGGAGGCCGAGCTCTCTCAACCCAGGACTGGCACAGTCAGTCAAGAGGAGAAGGAAACCACTCACACCACAAAACCAGCCTCACATAGACCAAACGCACCAGCAAACAAGACACATAAACTCACAAAAACATACTCTTAGGCTCTAAATAAAAATCTGCCAAAGCAACAGAGACTTCCAAAGCAGACATCCAAGCAACCGCTACCCCACAACAACTTATACATATCACATACGTCACAAAGTCAGTGTGCCACACAGTCGCAGCCCCCAAGGCTAAATAACACACCTAATACACTAGTAATTGGAGACTCTATTGTCAGGCACACTGACGTCCCACTCACCAGATTGAAAAAGGAGAGGGTCACTGTAAGCTGCCTGGCGGGTGCCAGGATCCGCCACATAACACAGGCACTCAGGTCACTCCACAGCAGGTACAAATATGACTGTCATTGTCCATGTTGGTGTGAATAACCTGAGACGTACCTCCCTGGACTACATGAAAAGAGACATAGAGGAGCTCTCTGATCATGTAGCCCAGGCCGGTATGACCCTGACCTTGAGTAGCATATTGCCCTCACCAAGAATGATGCCGCAGTATAAAGACAAAATGATCAATTTTAACAATTGAGGCACTCCTCATTATGGAGAAAATTGATATCTGTGCAGTAACAGAAACCTGGTTCAAGGCTCCAGAGAGCATCCCAGCACTACCAGGATTCAACTCATACCATTCCTTTCGGCCCCAGAACTCAGACCGGAACACTAAAGGCGGGGGAGTATCCATTTTCATCAAGGATACCTACGCCTCCAGGTTAGTGGCACTGCACGAGGCAGCGGAGACCATCCATGTGCAACTAACAGTAGGTAAAACTGCTTTTCAGTTCATAGCCTGCTACAGATCACCCACCTTGTCTCAGGATCCCCACTCGGCATTCCTGAGAACAGTGGAGAATATAAAGGTCTCACCAAACACCATGATATTGGGGGATTTCAACTACCCAAACATTGCCTGGGAAAACTACTCAAGTCCCAACTCTTTTGCCCAACGGTTCCTGGAGTTTATAAACTCAAATGCCATGAACAACTGGTCACCACTCCCACAAGAGGGGACAACATATTGGACTTGGTCATCACCAACATGGGGGCTCAATGTTCCACACCAGAGGTAAATCCCTTGTTGGTAAGATCAGATCACAAACTTATCAAAATGGACATCCACATCCCGACCCCACCCCCAGCCAAGGAAACCACTGTGAAAAATTTCTCAGAAGCAAACTTCATGCTTCTCAAGACCAAGGTGGAAAGTTTCAAAGCCTCTGGGCTAATGGAAAATGCTACCCAAACTGCAGAATCCTTTACAAATGCACTCTATAAGCACCTACAGGAATGCATGGATCGTGCCATCCCAAGTAAAACTAAGACTTACTCCTCCAAGAGCAGGAGACCAGTCTGGTGGACCCCGGCCATAAATAAGCTATACAACAGAAGGAGGAAACTATTACATGACAAGGCAAAATCCCAAAAAGGGAAGGCATCCTTGATCAGTACTAGCAAGAAACTTTGATCCCTCATAAAATCATCAAAGGCCAGCTTCGAAAGAAAAAATGCCAAAGACTCTAAAAATAATCACAAGGCATTCTTTAGCTACATCAAAAATCTGGGTGACAAATCTCAGATCTGCTCTGAGCTGGTGCAAAATGGCACAAAATACACCGAACCCACAGACATTGCCAACATCCTGGCAGACAGGTTCAGTGCAAACTTCACCCCCCCTTACCCCCCCAAAAGGGCCTGTGTCTATCCCAGAAGAATGCAGTCCCCCAGACATCACAGACACACAGGTGAAAGCAGCCCTGTCCAAAGTAAAAAACACAGCATCAATGGGACCAGATGGTATCCTGGCTTGCGTCTTACACGAGCTCCAAAACGAACTAAACCCTCACATAAATTCACTGTTCCAACTCAGCCTTACCACAGGTTATGTACGCAAAGAATGACATACAGCAACAATGATCCGCTCCACAAAGGGT
>NC_056726.1:755261421-755286468 GCF_019279795.1 Protopterus annectens | reverse complement strand
CCTTCCTTTCTAAAGGATTTTATCAAGGCCTTCTTCATTCATTCACACATCGCCTCACTCTCGATCACACACAGCCACTTCTTCATTCATTCCTGCATTCAGTCACACATCGCTCTCACTCTCTCAAGCTCTCTCACACACACAGGCTCTTTTGCTTTCATGCATGCATTCACTCACACACGCAAACAGACACACACACTTATACAGGCATTCACTTACCTGACTGCCTGGTTCCAAGTACTGCATGGCCCGGTGCTGGTCTTCGGCCCTGTTGTTGGGGACCACTGCTATACTTGATGCCAGTTCTGCTAAAAGCTACAGTGTAGGTCTAGACTTAGTTCACAGCGAACTAATAAACTTAGCTGCAAAATAAACCGTGAACTGTTCGCAGTTTATTTTGCAGCTAAGCTTATTAGTTTGCCGCACCCCTGTGAGGAAGCCGCGGCTCCCCAGGGTGCCGTGGCGCACACTTTGGGAACCCCTGCTCTAACTGTTAATTTTCTTGTTATGTTTCATGGTGGTTTTAATTTTTTACTCTTATTTTTATTTTTGATTTGATTTTTATTGTAAAAATATGTAATACTTCTGGAGTTTTTCTCCTCTGGTCTCCACTGAAAATGGGCCCCTAGCTCAGTTGGACTAATCCAGTTAACAAATGTCAATAAATAAAATAAAATTCTGATGAGTAATCAAGATCCAGTATAATCTGTGTTTGTTTCTTTTCAGTGCAAAGAATCATGATTACAAGCATAAACTATATTTTTTCAATGAGACCATTTGTTAAATCATAATTTGCGTAGGTTGTTGCATTTTAGACAAATGCAGCACAATTTTTCTGAATTTCATTTCCACTCTTTATCTCCCCTGCTGAATGCAGTTGAATGTACGTGGCACGTCATGCCTGGAGACTGTTGATACTTTCTAGTTTCTTTAGGATGCAACAAGCGACAGCCTAGATTTTTATTTTGTTATTTTGTTAATGAGGTAAAGCCACTAAGCACAGCTGTCTCTTTTTGTGAGTTTTGTCTGGCTTAAATTGTTCTGAGTTATACAGCAAGCAAACAGAGACTGAGGGAATCAAACTCAGAACTACAAGATTAAGCTAGTTAGCATTCCATAGCCTTAATCTTCTGTATTCAACTACCAGACTAGAATGACTGGTCTGCTGCCGAGTTTCCTTACATCATACTTATTTTCCATTATTGCTTTGGATTCTGATGTTACCATTTCATCTTTAAGGATAGTCTTGATGATTGTGAGCATTCCTCCCCCCTCCCCGCACTGCAGCCTGTGAGCATCACATATCCCTGCAGCACCCCCACAAAAATACATGAACAATTATGATATAATGAAGTGGCAAAAAAGTTATTGTCTAAGCCTGCAAGGTCAAACAAGTGTAGGTCTCAACAGAAATGAAAAAACATAACACATAGTGCCACATCCATTACCAAGACTAGGAAAACACCTTCCCAAACCAAGTATACTTAAACCCTCCACTCTCAGTAGCATATTGGTGATTGGTGATGCCATAGAAAGGCACACAGGCTCTAGTGATGCCATAGAAAGACATGCTCTACTCTCACAAGGTCGGACAAAAATAGGGGTGGCTGTGAGTTGTCTTTCTGGTGTTAAGATCTCTCATATTTGAAGGGCTGTCAGGAATCTTAAACCATACAAGTATGACTACGACATGGTGGTAGTCATTGTGAGTATAAATAACCTGGCATGCAAAACTTTAAGGGAACTGCAGAGAGACCTTACTGAGCTCTCCGTTGATGTCACAGATACAGCAAAGACTCCTGCATTAAGAGGAATCTTACATTCACCAATAATGAGAAGAGGGCATTGAACTGCCATTTTCATAATGGTGCAGTATCAGGAAGCTATTTTAAACCAGCTGAATCAAAAACTGGTGGGGATTGAAAATAAGGCCCTCTACAAGGAACTGCTAGGCTTATGCAGTTCTTGCTGTCAAGTAGCTATACACACCTTGCACTAAGACTATGGTGCTGTGGAAGCTTCCAGCAGGGCAGCAGCCACAAGGTCTGTCATTTAAAAGACATGCCTGGCTAAGGGAATAGTCCCTCCCTGAACATGTCAAATCCAGTCTCTTGGATGCTGCTGTGCACAAAGATTTTCTTGTTTGGCCCCAAGGCTGAAGCCATGCTTAAGAAGATGGAGGATGAGGCCAAGTGCATGCAAACTGTCAAGGACTTTCTTCAGATTCAACCTCCTCGCTTCAACCTTAGTTACCCTACCAAACACCAGTCCTTTTTAGCTTCCCAGTCTAAGCCTAGATATAAGAGACCTTGAAGGGAAACATGTCAAATTCAGCACCAGCGTCTGGGACAGTGGCAAGCAGATTCCCATGCGCCTGTGGAATCCCACCAGCAGTGACAGAGCAGGGAACAATAATGACTCTTCCACAACTTTCCTTTTCCCCTCCTCTCAAACTAGGAGGACTGCTGTCCTTCTTCCTATATAATGGGACCCATCATTACCAGGATCAAGCGGGTACTGAAAGTCACTCAGAGGTTTCAAACTCTAGTTCAAACAGTGTGTAATTTGATCAGGTTTCCTGAATATTCCGCCAAAACAAAAGACAGAGGCCTTACAAAAAATGCATCTCCTGTGCACCCAATGATCTGTGGAACCAGTACCAAGCTCATTACAAGGAGAAGGTTTTAACTCAAGGCTTTTACTAGTCCCCAGAAAAGAGGGTACCTGGAGGCTGATTCTAGACCTGTCAAGGCTTAACCAGTTCTTGCAGGTACCAAAATTCAAAGTGCTAACACTTCAAAAACCACTGTCCATGATCTCAAAGGAGGTTTTTGTACTTCAGAGCAGGTATGAGGCATTATTTATATATTTTCTATAAATTTGGTATGTACACCACCACCCACTACCCCTTCCAACATAACATCCAGAAATGTAACTTTAAGACCAGTCTTCAGACCACTAAAACACAGATCAAATCTATTATTGTGTAAACTCTGAATACAATCATGTGCTTCTTCCAAGCCCACTTTACGAATAAATATCAAACCATCTATGAATCTAAAATACTTAATAACATGCCTCTTAAAAAAACTCTACATCAAAAATATATTCACTCTCAAATAGACCCATGAACAAATTCGCTTACATGGGGGCAAAAGATGCCTCCATGGCAGTCCTCTGTATTTGTTGGTATAAATCTCTATTAAATTCAAAATAATTATTAACTAAACAAAAATAAATTAACTCAATAACATAAACTGACACTGGACTCACACCTAAATAAAATGTAAGGGCTTCAAGACCAAACTTATGCTGAATGTCTGTGTATAAACTCACTGCATCTACTGTTATCCAATACATATCTTCCCCCAGGCCATATCCGAAATCTTCTCCAAAAAAACAAAAGTGCGTTTTACATAAGATTTCAGTTTTTTGAGAAAAGGCAATAAGTAGCTATTTAAGAACAATCCAATATTCCTTGTGAAATAATTACATGCTGAAACAATCAGACAGCCTGGAGGGTTATTCACATCTTTATGTATTTTTGGTAAACAGTAAAAATAGGCCATAGTACAATTCTCAACACTAAACTTTTTATCAATATCATCTTTTGAAAAATAACCTAAACTATAGCCCTTTTCTAACAAATCTTTGAATTCAAGTCGGGAACGCAAGTACTCATTCAGTTCCACAATCTTATAAACATTTGTATTATTTAAATTTTCTAAACACATTTTTAAAAATTGTGAGAATTGCATTTTTAACAACTAATTTGTTATCCTTAGCCGAGGATATGAAAACAAGTTTTCTTTTGTTACCGAGTCCTTTTAAGGCTTTCCATTGTCTTTTGGTTAGATTAAATTTCAGTCTTAATATTTGTGAGAAAAAGCAGGCATAAAATCACTGTTATGCTTTATATTACTTGTATCCAAACAAAAATATGCATTGGTATCCATGTCAGAATTGCAGGAACGGAAACTCGCATTAAAATCATCATTAGAATCAACAGTACATTCATTTTCATTCTCAAAAACTTTTAAAAAATTATTTTTCAAATGTACTTTTCTAACCAACCTAAAAATATCACCTTTTAATTCATACAGACGAGGTAAAACTGTGGGTACAAACTTGAGCCTACAGTTAACTGTAAACTCATCTAAAAAAGAATAACTAGATAAATTTACAGTATAATCTAAGGGTGTCCCATTACCAAAAGATGTCACATTGTCCCAAGGTGAGTCACTCTTACCTCTTTGGCGCTTAGTCATGGACCTTTGGGAAACTGCAAACTCCTTAGACCTGCACCTTATGGCATAACACCTACCAGGAGAAACCAGTCAACTGGTGGATCAGCTAAGTAGGTGCCTGTCAGACCCTCAACAGTGGCAACTGCACTGGGAGGTTTTTAAAGCATAGCCAAAGAGGGGTGTGCCACAGACAGATTTTTTGCCACCAAAGAAAATGCTTATTGGAAAAAGTTTTGCTTAAGGACTAAAGCAAGATCAACATGGAAGACAAATGCCTTCTCCTTCCCTTGGACAGGCCTTTTCCTCTGTGCCTTCCCCAGTACCCTTGCTCAGGGTACTGCTGAAAATAAGTGAGGAAGGCTCAAATGTCATTCTAATTGCCCCCGATTGGCCAAGGCAGCACTGGTATCCTTTATTGCTTAGTCTAAGCAGGAAGGATCCATGGTTGCTTTCCAAGCGAATGGACGTATTAACACAGAACCGGGAGGAACCATCATACATGACCAACAATGAACTATTCCACAAACCAAATAAAATTGTGATGAAATGGATGTCCAAAAAGTATTTATTGGCAGAAAAGCACATAAAAATGAATCACTATGAACTCCGTTAACCTAGGTTTCGTCCTTGCATAACGGACTTCTTCAGAACAATGAACAAACCCAAATTGTTCGTTTATAAATACTTCCTAATTAACATTGTTCAGTTAATTAACTGAAACCTGTTGCTATTTAAATTAAAACAATCATATATAAGTAACACTAAGATAAAACCTCTTAAAAGAAGCCACCAAACAGCATCAAAATACGACACCAAAATGAAATTATTTAAACATTCATAATAGACCATACAATATATAAACATAGTATTGTATTCACATATTACTAATATTGCAAGTTAATGGTAAAGAAAACTAAAATACAAATCCTATCGTACACTATATATACCCTAACCACTTCAATAAAGTGCATAAAAAATATATAAAATGTAACTAACATCAATTCCTTCTATTAAATGAATAACCAGTGTTGAACTAAAGTAAAACCTAAGATATATTGTAATAGGTTATCCTAAAATATGTTTTAACTTGAGGATGGGTGCTATACTGATACTTTCATTGATGGTCTGGGTGGTTAAGGGCATCTAAATGTAATTGCTATTTTAACTCACATATGTCCAGGTGGATATCTAAAATATTCCCTTGTACATATTTCTAATGTGTTGTATCACACAAAACCTAAACTCATGATCAGAATTTGTCATTAAATATCTAGCTAGAGCATTGGTAGCTTTGTTATGTTTTATTTAAAGTAAATGTTCCCTTATTCTTTCTCTGAATTGTCTAGCTGTTTTTCCCACATAAAAAACAGGACATTCCTGAGATTGTACAATATATACTACATTCTTTGTGTAACAGTCATGATGTCCTACAATGGGAATTATATTATGGTTAACCCTGATACGTTCCCCTGTTATCATAATATGTTTACAAATGGAACATCTACCACATTTATAGTTGCCACACCTCCAACCCGTTGTGTGTTATTGTGTGAGCAACCATTATTCTGTAAAATTTCTTTAAAGGATTGGTATCTTCGAAACACAAACTTGGGGACCCCCCCCCCATAATTTTGTTGTTACTTGCTTATCTAATTGTAGGAAGCCCCAATTTTTCTTGACCATCTCAATGTACCATTCCACATCCTGATTGTAAGTGGTTATAAAAATTAAATTCATACTGATGTCCTGATTGTTTTTTCTCAAAGTATTATTAATGTCAGTATTAATATTCATCTTAATTATGGCTTGATAAAAGCCTGTTAGTCTTTTGTACACTACTTCTTTCTTGACGTTGTTAACCAAATCCTCAGGGTAACCCCTTCTTTGAAACATGGTAATCATAAAATCTAATTCCCATATAAATGCATCATCATCACTCACCATTCTTGCTGCTCTTACCATTTGCCCTTTAATTATTGCTCTTTTTTGGTGGTGAGGATGCCAGCTGTTAAAATCCAAATAGGAATTTGAAAAAGTACTTTTCCTATATGTATATCTGATTTTATGCATTTGTTGACTTTATCCATGGTTAATTGAATGTCTAAATAACATATTGTTTCCTTACTAAATTGGTGAGTGAATTTAAAAAATTCAACAGTGTTGTTTATGTATTTACTAAACTTTTCAAGCTACTCTGTGTTGCCGTCCCATACAATAAAAATATCATCCAAATAATGTGTGTATTGTTTTATATGTTTAAAGTGAATTGTTGGGAACACAAATTCCTGCTCCCAAAACGTCATTATATAATTTGCGTAAATGGGTGCACACGCTGCCCCCATGGCCACTACTGTTAACTGTTTAAAAAATTGGCCTTCAAAGTATATATAATTATTGTACAGGACGGCTTCCATGAGTGTTGTGTATACATTAATTTGATCTTGGTTGTAAGTACCTGTTTTCACCAATTCTGTTTCCAACCAACTAAGACCCATATTGTGGGGTATAACAGTGAATAAGTTACAAACATCAATTGTAAGAAATGTAATAATCTCATTAATATTAACTGTTTTTAATTTTTCTAAAAAGTTCCACGAATCTCTTGTAATATAATTAAAAGAAGTCAAACCCCTTTTCAACTCGTGGTCTAAAAATTGACTGATGAAACATAACTTACTTCTTTTTCCATCCACTATCGGCCTAAATTTAATGTTATTCAGGCCTTTGTGGATTTTTGGAATCCCAAATATACTACTAACTACTGGAAAAGAATTCTTCATATACTCGTGTTCTTTTGCACAAAGCTGTCCTTGGTACAACATATCATCCAAGAGCAAGTCAATTTTTTGGTAACCAATATTGATTTCATTAATACTACTGTCAGTATAACTATCTTCCATAAGCATTCCCATCATAACATTAATGTAATCGTTTCTTTCCACTATTACCACTCCGTTCCCTTTGTCAGGTTTCATTATATGTATTTCTCTATTATTAATTAGAGAACCCAACAAATCACTTTCTTTCTTGGTCAAGTTGTTATACCCCTGTCTGCCAGACTTATTTTTATACGCTCTGATATCCATTTCACATGCTTTTCGAATAATGCAACTGTCTGATTAGTAGGGGGATTAAAAGTTGTTGGTTTAACTAGCCCCCTGTATTCAAAATTATCCCTCCTATCCGGAAACCACATTATTAAATTCATTTTCCGAGTGAATGTTTTTAAATCTGTTAACATATCAGTGATGTTACCTTTCCTGCAAGGAACAAAAGTGAACCCCTTAGATAATAAATTGGTGTATTCAATACTAAATTCATATTTGGAATAATTGTACACTTCAAAATCATCATGTGCGTTAGATATAACATTAGGGTCGCTAAGTGCCTTAAAATTTTCTATACCTTCCTATTCACTACACATATAATCCACTATTAAATTTTCCTCATTGTTGTTTTGGTTATAAGAATACATTTCATTACTCATGACTTGCCCAGTGTGATTATTGCCATTACTATAATCAAACACGTCTTGTGTGTTATTAACTTCCAAAACCGTGTTGTCATTCATATTGTTAGTCAAATACACACTTAAATCCATCAAGTTATCATGAATATTATTAAAAACAGTTGTTTCAAAATCACCACTTTCAATAACCAAACCCACATTACTACCACAAGCTTCAATTTTCATTGTTTCAACACCAGTTCCAACCACACTGTTATCAAAGGTCAATTCATTCATACCTTCCTGTTGTAAATCACTACAGCATCTGTTATCCATGTTTACAATCCAAGTTCCATTGGTACACCCACACGGAACACAATCACAACCCCTCATAATGTTCACATTGTTATAGTCAACCTCATTGTCCATAATATTGACATCCGAAACAGTAAATGTTCCAACCGCTGAAAAAGCACCTTCCATATCCATGTTGTTCACTATATCCAGCCGCTGCTGACATGCGCTACTATCAGTAGCCCCGACTACCAAAGATATTTTTTGTTCACCTTTTTTGTTGTCACTACCAGTTCGTTACAATCTCCTTTTCTTATTTCAACTTGACCAGTAATGTCACACACTAAGATACTTCCAGCTTCTGCATACAAAGCCGATCTATGTTTTTTATTTGCTGGGTTATTTTTTCCAATAGACAGCACTCCCCTGGACACCTGATTGTACAAATTATTTTTGGCAATGCAAACTGGCCCTTGTTGGTGAAAAACAACATCACTATTCATTGTGTTGTCATTCGTTGTTAACCCGTAACTGAGTACATTATTATGGTGTGGATTTCTAGTAACAAAAACTGCATCGCTATGGTCATTACTCTTCGTATTTGCATCAACAATAGTAGCGTTTGAATTATCTATTGGTTCCACATCAAAAATCTAAGAGTACTTGTACAAAATTTTAACTTACTGGTTCACTGTTGGGCCTTGCTCTTACCGTTGCCATGTGTTGTTTGAACTGCCAACCTTGTTTGTGTGCCATGCTTTTGGATGAGCTCCTTGTCTCTGAAACGACATCTGTTCGTTGATATATTGTACTAAGGAAACTATCTCCACATGGATCTCCTACTGTATCTTTTTTTGTTACAGCTGTCATGGAAAGAAGCCTCCAGACCCTATGAGGTCACAGTCCACTAGGGCTGTTGCTACATCTACTGCTTTCCTAAAAGTGGTGGCCACAAAGGACGTTTTGGTAGCCAATGTGTGGTCATCTGTGCGTACTTTCAGCAAACATTATCACCTTCCAACCTTCTCAAAGTCCAGAACATGGTTTGTCTCTGCCATCTTGCAGGTCTCCTTAATCTTTCTATCCACCCTCCTTTCACTTTTGGGATTCATCCAGTCAGTTATGACTGCAACAGTGACGCATAAAGAACATATTACAGTTGTTTACACTTACCGTAAATGTAGATGTTTGAGTATTTTCACTGTTGCACTATTCTTTCACTCTCGCCCATGTGATTTGAGTGGTTATTCTCCTCTCTAGTTCCAGGCTGTTCCCTTCTTTTCTGTACATACTATGGAGTTTCTGAGCTTAGGCTCTTGACCTTAAGAACCTGCTATTTGGCTCTTATTTGTTGGAGGCAAGAAAGTACCGAGGTTATGGCTGTGGCTGACTTCCTTTAGCCCCAGATATCTTGACATTGGTCAGGGCTTCGGCCGGCATCAGGAGGAGGAGAAAACTGTGTGGTAGTGGGACCAGCAAAAGGGCTTCTATGGTAGGAAATCCCATCAGTTATGACTGCAGCAGTGAGTATACTCGAACATCTACATTTTTGATAAGTGTACACAGCTGTACTATCCCTGGATCAAATAGTCAAAGGAGCCACTATGGCAGTGGTCCCCAGACAGATACCAGGCCATGGATCATTTGGTACTGGGCCACCAGGCATGGACTGAAATGAAAAAGTTAATTTTTGTATGTATGTGTATGGGTGTGTTTGTGCCTGTCTGCGTATGTGAGTGAATGAATGCATGAAAGCAGAATGTATGTGTGTGTGAAAGAAGAAGAGACTGTGTGTATATGAGAGCGTGAGCAGTGAGATCGATTGAGCCATTATTTTACACTCGCTAAGCAGAGTTTTTGCTATTTAGCGAGTGTAAAATAAAAGTCAAGGAAACCGAAAATAGTGTGTGTGTGTGTGTGTGTGTGTGTGTGTGTGTGTGTGTGTGTGTGTGTGTGTGTGTGTGTGTGTGTGTGTGTGTGTGTTTCTGTCCACGTGTGAGTGAATGCGTGCATGAAAGCAAGCGAGACTGTGTGTGAGAGAGAGAGACAGAGACAGACAGAGTGAAGAGTGAGAATGATCCATGGCAAAAGCAGCAGCAGAGAGGTTTGCGTACCTCTTGACCATACCATTCAACCTCTCGTGCAATAAATCTGGGTCATACCTGTCAAACTTTTAGAGCAAGAAATCTGGACAAAGCCAAAAATAATGGGGGGACAAAGGCCCCAAAATAGGGATACTTAAGTACTGCTCTTATAAACTTAGAAAGTAGATAGAAATACAGATTTTGCATTAGCATGTATTTTCTGAAGGGTATGAAGTCTGAAACTCAGTTGTCTGTCATTATTTTTTTACTTCAAACCTTAATGATTTGCCAGTGATTTTCCAGAAAACAACAAATATGAGGCAAAAAATCTGGGCATTCTGCAAAAATGTGTACAGTTGAGAGGTATGCTGGACAGAGCCAAATAGGGACAATTTTTAAATATTGCTCTTATAAACTTAGAAAGTCAATAAGGTTGCCATTAGGTTTACGTACCTCTCGACCATAGCAGATCAGTGTTGTGCTGTTAAGCAGAATGTATACTTTTTTTGTGTGTGTAGTTATTGCCAACTGTCTTTTTATTGTACTTTGGAACTTTTTTCCCTGAGTCTCGGCTGAAAATGGACTTCTAGTCCCCCAAGTTGGGAGGGTGATCTAATGGTTAAGGTGTTTGCCTTACAAACACAAGGTACAGGGTTTGAATCTCACAGGGGATAATTGGCTAGGCTTAAAATGGCTTGCAAGGGCAGTTAGCCTAGTACTAACCTATGAAGTCGGGCCTCCCCAGTAAACAAATATTAAATAAAATAAATAAGTAAATGTTATACACTTTATTATGCACACGCAATGGCGGGTCCATGGAGAATTGTCTTACATGAAACCAGTCCTTGGTGCAAAAAAGGTTGGAAACCGTTGCACTGGGGACACAAAATGTTCTTAACCTGATCCTTACAAATATGGTAACTGTGTGCGCTGTTCCACTGGTATATCCTTCCGCAGTCAAGTTTACCACAAATGGGTAATCTTCTCTTTCAAAATCCTTAAACTAGCAGATGTCACTATGTTCAGTTAGGTTGGAAAATACTGCACTGGGGACACAAAATGTTCTTAACCTGATCCTTACAAATATAGTAACTGTGTGCGCTGTTCCACTGGTATACCCTTCCGCAGTCAAGTTTACCACAAATGGGTAATCTTCTCTTTCAAAATCCTTAAACTAGCAGATGTCACTATGTTCAGTTTCTTTAAATGTACAAATTTCATACAGTTTTATGATGGTGTGTGTGTGAGTTCAGGTATGACTGTATCCCCCAAATTTTGACATGGCTAATAGTAATAAAAATAAATTATGTGCTGACCTAGAAAACTGTATAAATCTGTCCATCCTTACCAACACTAAACAGAAAGAAAAAGGAAGTACAAATAGGCGTTGTGGTCCAAATGTGTAAATAAAGAATGTGTAAATAAATAATGCAATAAAAAGAAAAAGCTCACTAGAATGTGTAAGAAAACTAATGACCAATAAATCAAGGTCGACATCAAAAGGTTATCCAAGATCCTGAAAAATTGCCATTAGTAAATCTTTCCATGAACTCGGGTTGGCATTAGAATAATCATCATCAACCCCTTTTTCCCATTTTCTACATGGTCGGGGTCATGTCAACTCTTGCTGGTCTTCACTCACACAATCCATCTACCTCTTTGCTGGATGCCCTTGTTTCCTCTTGCTTTTTTCCTGTCTGCCCCAAATCTTCAGTACCAGATTGCCTTCTGCTTTTTTGCCATTTGTGCCTGAATCATTGTAATCAGTTCTCTTTGGCCATTTCTACAATTTGAGCTACTTTGGCTTCTACTCTTATGTCCTCATTTCTCCTTCTGTCCCACAGTGTGCATCCTACCACCCATTTCAGGCACTTCATTCCTTCACCTCTAGGTTTCTGTACCATACATTAGTACTGGTTGCATCACTGTTTTGTACAGCTTAATTTTCAGCTTCTTTGGCATTCTTCTGTCACATAATACACTTGATACTCTATGCCAGTTGACTGCTGCCCTTCTTATAATAGCTTTGACCTGTTCTTCAGACCTCCCCTTTCCTCAACGACCCCTCACAGATACTTGAAGTTGTTAACCTGTTCCACTCTTTTTCTTTCTATCTCAATTCTCAACTTCTACTGAAGTCCACCATTTGCTGTCATTAAACTGTCTTATCTGGACTCAGTTACATCCCGTGTGCCTTCAAATTAGTATTCCATTCCCTTATCCTTTGCTTAAGTTCTTGCAAAGAGCCTGCCTCTAATGCCACATTGTTTGCATACAACACCTTTGTTGATTTGCACCCTCCAGCCTGTTTGCTAAAGTAGTCCGTCACCAGTATGAACAGCAGTGGACACAGAGCTGAACCTAATTCTGCCAGTGTTTCTAGGACTTTGGAACCACCACAGGACTGGCCAAATCAGCTTTCTTGGGATCTTGTTGTAATGCTTTCTCCAAGTCTAGGAATGTCCAGTTTGGACGATTTCATCATCTCTAGCTTCTTCTCAGCTGTCTGTCACTCCAAATATTGGTTAAGTTGTGCTGCATCCTGATATGAATCCGAACTGCTTAGCTCCCATTTTACTTTCTACTTGTCTGCGTATTCACTTATCTGTCATCCTCTCGAGAACTTTCATGTATCCTTCTTTGCTTATGTCATGAAGTCACAAAATAACACCCCACATTGTCGAAGCTTATTCAAAATTACACTAAATACTCTGATCCAGTGGATATTGCATATATACTGGCAAACAAATTCAGTGCATTTTTCACGCCAGAGACATCTGTATAAGGCTCACATATATACCTTAGGACGTCAAAAACCGCTAACATCACAAAAGAACATATGATGTAATGTGATCCTATCTTGCCTACATTCTGTACATATGAGTTCGGAGCCAATCCTCGGCTCCGACTCGGCACGCTATACTATAGAACGAAGTCTCTTATTGGCTGAGCCTCCTCATATCCCAGGATGCCCCACTACTGCTTCCCCAGATCTCGTTTGCCGCTTCTACAACATAGACGTGGTCTCGGACTTGGCTGAGCTAAGTGCCTCTAGTATTTAAATTTCTGTCAGAAATTTTGCTAAAATTACCCAAAAGCTGTTTTAACAGCTATTTATTGTTGTGTGACTGTTTTTCTTCAAAAGTTTTGTGGTAAAATATTGTGTTTTTGTCGACGGTAAAGGACCCCGTTTAAGTTAGAGGGGCCTTTGCCTAGCCCTCGCGCTTTCAGTTAGGGCTGTCTAACAGCTTCTCTTTGTGTGTTTTCTGTTTCAACTTTGTGGTAAATTGAATATTTTTCTTGGTGGCAAGTGTTCCCGTTTAACTTAGAGGGACCTTGCCTTAGTCTACCTGTTTTTATTTTACTCAGTGTTAAAGTTTTCTTCTTCCTTTAAGTTTATAAGCAACAGATAGCCATGTCAAAAGAACATAGGCCATCTGGTTTTAAAGAATGTTCGAAATGCTCTTATAAAATGTCCATTACGGACGACAATTTGCTTTGTGTTTACTGTTTGGGGCCGAAGCACTTACAGGAATCCTGTAGCGTTTGCCACGCTTTTTCCTCTTGAGTGCTCCAAGAGAGGAAAAATAAGTTGATTTTGAAAGGGCTTATTACCCCTTCTTTTGAGGAAGCCCTATCTTCTTCTTCTTCTTCTTCCCCCGTCGAGGAAGAAAAAATCTTCGGCTCCGACCAACCCGTCGGATCCGACAGCAAAAAAGTCTAGGCAGGCTTCTCCGTCGGCTCCACGGACTTCGGAGCCGAGGGCGGAACAGTCTGCCTCGATGTCTCCAGCCTCGACTCCTCTGACTTTGGTGCCGAGAGCTCGGGCGTCGAGAGGCGAGTCACCTTCATCAGCTCCACTGCCTTCGGAGCCGATGAAGGTTGCCCGCTCAGACTCTTCCCCTTCGGTTCCGAAGTTCACATCGGCTCCGAGGGAAATTGCAGTAGTGGTGGAACCTCCCTCGGCACCGATACTTCTCGAATCCATTCGGAGCCGGTCCCCCAGTCTTTCGGAGCCGGTGGAGAAGTCAACTCGGACCCGGTCGGTCTCTTCTCGGTCGTCGAGGATGTCCGATTCGGATGTAGACAGGGTGCTTCAAAGGTTTTTTCACTCTCCGGTCTTTCAAAAGTTGGTCTCTGCTCCGACCCAGTCGGCTCCGGAGCCGATTTCCCACCCTGCCATCTTAGTTCCTCCTCCAACAGCTTCGGCACCGTTGGAGTCGGTGTTGGTGGAACCGGTTGAAGTTGTAGGGTCGACTCCGACCCTTACTCCAACTCCGCCCTTCGGGTCGGTGTTCGGTACACGGACCTCCTCTGTTGGCCCCGGGGGTGACGCTTCAGGACCGATTCTTTCGGTTCCTAGCCTCCCTCAAAAAGGCCGGGCGTCGGTAGGCCCGAGTTCCGCCTGCTGTTGTGGCCTTGGGGTTGAACCTTCCCAGGACTCTGGGGTCCCGCCACGGCCATGAGGAGTGCCTTGGCCAAATCCTCTCTGGCCACTTCTACCTTCTCACCACCACCTTCCCTTGGCACGGAGACTAGTTCCTTTGTAGTCCCTCTGTCTCATGACAGCGGAGCCCTGGGGCCTGAGGTTACCCCCGTCGGGGGTTCCCTTCTTCCGGGAGGTCCCTCCGAAGCATCTTTGGAGGAACGTCCGAGGAAGAAACAGTGCAAGAGGAAGCACGTTGACTCCCCTGATGAGTCTCTCACCTCGGATACCGACCTCGATGATGCGGAAGGGTCCCCCAAGTCGTCCTCGAATGATGTATCCTTTGCGGACATCTTGGAAATCCTTAAGCAACGAGGCGACTGGCAGTCCAAACCCCCTTCTGCTGAGGAGTCGGTGCTCCTCAAGGCCTTCGGGGCTCAGCCCTCCGCCTCCTGGGTGTCTCCGCCCTTCGATGAGCTCCTCGATTTCATCTCTGGAAGGGCGTGGGAACATCCGGATTCTGTTGAACCGGTGCCAGCTCGTACCAATAAATTCCTTTCGGCACCCCCGGATAAGGACTTTCTTACCAAAGGTGTGGCTGTAGATGCCGTGGTGGTGGCATCTGCTACCCAACAAGATGTGGCAGAGGCTTCAACGTCCGTCCATCCTCCTAATAAGGAGTCTAGGAGCATGGATCGGTACGGGAAGCGCACCCTTGCTTCAACAACCTTTACTTTAAGGTCTCTGAATTACCTGACTCATTTTACGAGATTGCAGAGGGATCTGGTCAAGGAGCTTTCAGATACCCTCTCTGGTAACCTACCTGAGCAGTTGGCCCAGACGGTTAACTCCCAGTTGGCTACCCTGTCCTCCCTATCCAACTCGTCCATGAGGCTCATTTTGTATGCAGCCGAGGGAGTGAGCAGAGCGGCGGGCACAGGTGTTGCTCAACGGAGACAAGCCTGGCTACGCCTGTGTCATTTTGCGGAGGCCTTTAAGTCTTCCTTTGCCGACGCCCCCTTCGATGGGTCCTCCCTTTTTGGGCCCAAGGTAAAGGACACTTTGACTCGCTGTGAGCAGGAGGGCAAGACTTTAACTGCCGTAGGGGCCCGGTTTTCCACTCCCTTCAGGCCTTATCCCAAGGCTCGAAGAGGAGGGAAAATGTGGTTCCATAAGTCTCAAAAGTCTTACTCATCGCAGAGCGATTCCCCTTCTAGAGGCAGAGGAGGAAATTTTTCAGGGAGACGCCGTCCCAGGGCGGCGGAGGCCCCAACACTGGAGACCATGCAGTCCTTTCGTGGCTCCTCCTCCTTCCAGCATCCCTGATGGAGTGCCCACTGTGCAGCCCGGAGCCAGTCGGGGTCGCTGAGGCACCTAAAGGCCTGGGAAAGTATCACCCAGGACCAATGGGTGCTCCGAATCATAGCCAGAGGTTACACCATTCCCTTCTCTCAACCCCCCCCCCCACCGTCCCAAAGAATCCTGGACCCGCCACCCAGTCAGCGGGATATGGCAGCCATCGAAATTTCAAAGCTGCTTTAAAAAGGAGTCATCCAACCTGTCCCCGCAGATCAGACCGGATCAGGGACGTACTCGAATTCTTTTTGGTACCAAAAAAGACCGGGGACTTGAGGCCCATTTTGGATCTCAGCAAATTAAACCGATCAGTGAAAAAGTCCAAATTCCGGATGGTCACCCTGCAAACCATTCTCCCACTTCTGGAGAAGGGTGTTTTGATGTGCTCCATAGATCTCAAGGACGCCTATTATCACATTCTGGTAAATCAGGCGTCGAGGAGACACTTGCGCTTCAGCCTAGGGGACAGTCATTTCCAGTTCCGTGCACTGCCATTTGGTCTCACCACAGCCCCCAGGGTGTTCACCAAATGTTTGGCAGTGGTGACTGCTCACCTGAGAAGTCTAGGATTCCAGGTGTTTCCATACCTAGACAACTGGCTCCTAACTGCCACCTCAAGGCATCTACTCTTAAGAACTCTAGCTGCCACTATCTCCCTAGGCAGCTCCTTAGGAATCACCTTCAATTGGACAAAATCTGCATTATGCCATCACAGTGTATTCTGTTTATTGGTGCAGAAATAGACTCAAGGCAGATGCGAGTCTATCTTCCTGCAGAAAGGATAGCAACATTGCAGTCTCAAGTGCGGGTGTTACTCCTCAGACGTCGAGCTCCAGCGAGAATGGTCCTGCAGCTGTTGGGTTCCATGTCAGCCACCATTCTTCACCGTCCTTTTGCAAGGTTACATATGAGGATACTCCAGTGGCTCCTCTTAGCCCAGTGGTCTTATCAAGAACTCCCCCTCAGTCACCACATATTGGTAACAGAAACGTGCAAGCAGGATCTTCGTTGGTGGCTTTATTCCTCCAACCTGGATCAGGGGCAACCCTTCGTTCCCCCATCCCCCTCAGCCACGTTGACTACGGACGCCTCCCAGACAGGGTGGGGGGGACATTATCTGGACAAGTCGGTCCAAGGCACGTGGCACTCCGAGAATCTTCTCCACATCAATATCCTGGAAATGAGGGCGGTGCTTCTAACGTTGCAAGCACTACACGACCACCTCCCCCAGGGGACGATTGCCATTCAGTCCGACAACATGTCAGTAGTCTGGTACTTGAACAAGCAAGGAGGGACCAGATCTTACCCCCTTTGCAGAGAGGCCATGAAGGTATGGGATTGGGCGATTGCTGCCAAATGCTTTCTAGTGGCAACACACATTCCGGGGACATCCATTGTGATAGCCGACAGACTGAGCAGGACTGTTCTCTCCCCTCACGAATGGTCCTTGAATCACAAAGTGGTAACACAGATTTTCACGAGATTGGGAATCCCATGTTGCGATCTTTTTGCAACTCCCCTCAATGCAAAATGCCAGCAGTTCTTCTCTCTCATTCCAGCTCCGGGGGAAACCCCAAGGATGCTCTAGTCCAAGCTTGGCCCCAGGGTCTGCTATACGCCTTTCCTCTGGTTCCCCTTATCCCCAAGGTGGTTCAGAAGGCGATTCGCTTGGAAAGCAAAATGATTCTAATCGCCCCGTACTGGCCTCGTCAAGTATGGTTCCCCTTTCTTCGCAAGTGTGCACTGGACGGTCCCTGGTTCCTGGACCAAGTTCCAGACCTTCTGATTGATCAGTCAGGACAGCTCCATCAGTCCCTCCATTCAATGAAGCTAGCAGCTTGGCTACTCCTCTTCCGACCATAGTTAGGAGCCATTCTTTCGACCCTGAGGTTATGCATATTTTGTCCTCGGCCCACAAGTCCTCCACAAAAAAAGATGTATAGCAGTAAATGGAAGAGGTTTGCTATTTGGGCTCAACTCCAAGGATTAGACCCTATGACAGCTTCTGTGTCAGAGGTTCTGAAGTTTTTAACCTCCCTGTTCAACCAGGGTTGTTCGGTGTCCACCATCAAAGTTCAATTGGCGGCTATTTCCAATTTTCATGAGAATGTAGAACCACCTTTAATGAGCAATAAGTTGTGCAAAGCCTTTATTAAAGGAGCTTGGCTTCTTAGGCCACCTATATCGCATGCTGCACCACCGTGGGACCCTAACGTAGTGTTAGGCGCATTAACCGCACCCCCTTTGAGCCGGGCAGCAACCTGTGACTTGAAATTTCTTTCTTGGAAGACTGCCCTTCTAGTTGCTATCACATCAGCCAGGCGAGTTTCAGAACTTCAAGCCTTATGCATCAATCCACCATACCTGATTTTTCACAAGGATAGAGTTTCTCTAAGACCAAACCCATCCTTTATACCAAAGGTTTGTTCTAAATTTTGCTTGCAACAATCTCTGGAATTACCAGTTTTTTCCCTAAGTATACAGACAGAGCTGAGTATACCTTCACACCTTAGATGTGCACAGACAGTTACGCTTCTATTTGGATAGGACACAACAAGCACCTAAAATCAGATCAACTGTTTGTGTCTTTTTCAGACAATAAATTGGGCAAAGCTGTCACGAAAAGTCACTATTGCCAAGTGGATCGAGACTGTATTAGTCATATTTATCGCATTTCAGATAAAGAGCTTACAATTCCTGTAAAAGCTCATTCTACCAGAGCTATGTCCACTTCGGCAGCTTTTCATTCCAAGCTCTCTATTAATGACATCTGTGCAGCTGCTACGTGGTCTTCTCTACATACCTTTATTTCTCACTACAAATTGGATGTAGCATCCAGGGGCTGAGCTTCCTTCGGTTCCACGGTTCTCCAGACCGTTTTCCAGTGAGCCACCCAGGATTTAGGTGCTAGGGACGCTGTCCCATATGTACAGAATGTAGGCGAGATAGGATCACATTACATCTTTTAGTTATGTACTTACCATAACTTTAGATGTATGGAATCCATCTCGCCTACATTCCTAATAACCCACCCTCCTTCCCCCTGCCTTGGAGGCCAGAAGAGACCGAACGGCCCAAATACAACTGTTTTTCCTCTCTTGAAACACCTGGCAATCTTATAACAACAGTCTATGTGTGTGTGCATGTGTGCGGACAAACAAGATCTGGGGAAGCAGTAGTGGGGCATCCTGGGATATGAGGAGACTCAGCCAATAAGAGACTTTGTTCTGTAGTATAGCATGCCGAGTCGGAGCCGAGGATCGGCTCCGAACCCATATGTACAGAATGTAGGCGAGATGGATCCCATACATCTAAAGGTATGGTAAGTACATAACTAAAAGTTAAAAGTACTTTCAAAAGCAAAAAATGCCTCTTCAGTGGGACCTGATAGCATACTAGGCTGCCTGCTGTATGACACGTACCATGCACTGGTGGACCCACTCCTACATCTGTGTCACCTGAGATTATCCATTGGCTTTGTCCTTGAGGTTTGGCATATAGCAGCTGCAGTGCCTCTTCACAAAGGTGACCACACCATGGACCCTTGGAATGACAGATCCGTCAGCATGACAGTCCTCCTCTGCAAGGCCATGGAACAGGTCATAGTAGACATGATAAAGTACAATATAAAAAACCTTGTAAGATTTGACCCCCGGCAATATGGCTTTGTTAAGGATAGATTCTATCTAATGAACGTAGTAAAATTTTTGAGAAGGTAGCACAGGCTGTTGACAGTGGTTACACTGGTCATACAGAATGGCTTGACCTTGCCAGTGCATTTAATACCACATGCCAACATTATCAGAAGCTAAATGTGCTCCAAATAGATTCCAGTGTAGTTAGATGGATAGCCAGTTGGCTGAAGGACAGAACCCACATTGTGAATGTGGCAGGTGCATCCTCATAGAGCATGAGTGTAACTAGTGAAGCACCACAGGGTTGTGTGCTGGGACCTCTGCTATGGCATATACCTCTGATCCCCAAATCAAAAAACAGGAACTCCAGTTAACCAAGTTTGCCAACTGTTGTAATCTGGGTGTTATACTTAAAGCCCCTTCTGATATGCAGAAGCCACAAAGTGAACTTACACATACTAATAACTGGAGTGCTGAAAACAGGCTAAAACTAATCACCATAAAATGCAGTATTGTTGCATTTGGCAGGCCAATCCTCCACCTCACTTATAGTATAGAAAACACTCCACTCCAAAATGAAGATGTTATTAGAGAGCTTGGAACATGGACAAACCACTCCCTCTGATTTTATCATCATATTGCAACAATGGTCAGGAAATCCTTCTATCTGGAACAACTGGGTCGCAAAGGGTATTTCCTCTAGATCCAAAGAACCCCTTACCCCTCTGTATTCTGTACTGATTAAATCTATCACAGAATACAGTGCCCCCTGGGAATGTATCTAACTAAACATATCAAACAATCAGAGAGACCGCAAAGGCTTTTTACAAAAAAGATTGTGGGCCTAAAGGACCTGACCTATCAAGAGAGGTTGGAGGCCTTGTCCCTGTATTCAGTGTTTTATAGATTCTTTAGGGGCAGTCTGTGCCTTGCCTTCTGGGCCATTAAGACCTGTTATTTCTCCACAAACCAAACAGTCCTACTAATACCAGAACCAGAAGTCTGAACCTGTTTCGGAAAATAAATAAATTATGGTGGAGAGACAGATTTGCCATGCAACAACTACCCCGTCTTTGGAATAAACTTCCTCTCTAAATCAGTTGATGTGATGCACTGTCTTCCTTTAAGAAGGAATTAGTTAGGTGGGTATTTATAAATTCACCCTGGTATGACTGGTCTACCTTCTTGAAAAGAAGGTAAGGTCTAAAGGTGGGTACTGGCAAGGTGTAAATGGGATGACCTAGTTGCCTTCTACTTTTTATGACTCTATGAATGGGGATAGACATACATTTATACCAGGATTGTCAACAAGTGAAATGTACAGCCATGTGCTTTGTGAGGTAAGCACTAGTAAGTTCATGGAAAGGATGGCACAAACTTTTAAACGTGTTTACTTAAAGGTATATATGGCTAGGCATCATGTGGTCCTTTGATCACTTGTCTACTATTGTTCCTATGTTGCTATTTATAGACTTTGTGACAGGGTAAGAATTTGACGGATCACCTTTTGAGATAATGTCATGAACTGCAGTAATCTAAACCCTCCATATTGCCCTTGCTGGCTTTTACTTCACTAGCTGAGCAGTCAGATTATCTGTATACTCTCTTTCTCAACCTCACCAGAGTCTAATGTGAAGTTTATTGATCCATTTCAGAGAATTAGCAGTACAAAATACAATTTCTCCTTCAAAGTGATAATTCCTCAGATACATTTTTATTTTATCTTGCAGGCATATCAGGACCAATGGACTACAGCATCTTACACATTCCTCCAGGTTATTCCCAAGCCAGCATTTGAACCATTTTGTCAAAGCAACCTCCTCTTGCTTTTGATCATCATCATGTGATTCTCTCTTTCTGCAGTTTTCTTTTGCCTGTTCTGTCTGGAGCAATAATAAAGTCTTATAGCCTGCACGTGAAAGAATCATAATTAACTGGGGAGCACAGTCAGTTTACTAGAAAACTTCCCTTAATTATGTGAGACTTATCTATACCAAGTCTCTCGGTGGCACGAGAATGCATATAAAATCGGCACATTAGAGAGAGAAATTTCGATAATGTTTTTCTTCATTCATGCTTGAAAAAATAAAAATGCCATTTGTCTTCTCTCCAGGAGTGCAGTTGCATTTAGAAACTTGTAAATGTCCGACAACTACTCATACTTATTTTCCAGTTGGGGTACATGTTAAGAAATTATTTAGCTTGAGTAGGCGTTGCAGAAACAAGATAATATAACAGGTGACTAAACGACCACTTCAGAAGTCTCATTAGCACTGACTGGTGAGAAGCACATTGTAAGCATTAACTTTCCACTTGTTTGCCAGATAAAAGTATTGGTT
Organism: Protopterus annectens; assembly: GCF_019279795.1. Lineage (NCBI taxonomy): Eukaryota > Metazoa > Chordata > Ceratodontiformes > Protopteridae > Protopterus > Protopterus annectens. The sequence continues at coordinate 755,264,639 of NC_056726.1, read as the reverse complement.
CCTGAAGGAAGACTTACAGCAGTGCCACAGGTTTCTCCTGAGTCCTTCAACATGAAATGCGACTGGAAAAGAGGTGACTGGATTACTAAGTAAGGCCCTGTATTCAAAGCAGCAGTTTACACGGCAGTCAGGAGGTTAGTGACAAATTCAAAGAACCAAAACTGGAGAAGTGTAGCAAATAGAAAGGAGCAGAAGAAGAGGATGTAACTTAATCGCATAATCCTAGATTTATCAGAAAGAGACGGAAAAGGGCTAATATAAAAGAGAAACAAACTAACCAATAAACACAGGTGAATGGACTGTGGTCAGTCATCCATTCTCCCAAATGCCATGCAAGTCGTGCATTCATTCGACAGATATTCAGTATTTGTTTCTATTATTGTTTAGAAAATAAAGGTGTTGTAACATTAAAAGATAGATGAGAGCACTTAGTTTGGGACCAAATGAATGTTTTTGTCCCATCTGTGACTTAGACATTACCTTTCTTAGCTGTTGCTATAACATTAACCTGCTTAAGAACTTGATTCTCATCTACGTATCATGGGGGAGGGCTTGGTTTTCTTTTCTTGAGAGACTGTCCACTGTCCATCTGAAGTCCATGCATGGCATTTTAGATCTCCTGTGTAGGCGGTAATGGGTACAGCACTGGTTCATAGGTGTATACTAGGCTAATGACCACGGGGCCAGAAAGCCTAGCTATGCACATTCCAAATGTATCTGACAAATTATAACCAAATTTAATTATTCTGAGGGGATATATTTGAAGCTCAGACATGGGTATTAAAACATTGGGTTGCATCATCAAGTGAGATGTAATGGACGAAGATGCAGCCTACTGCTGTTGATACCTGTTCGATCTCCACTTCGCGTCTTCTGTGTGGATACATCGTGAATGGCGTACTGTCGTTGAAGGTTGTGTGTGAAGCTGTCCTTTCGGTACATAAAATCACTGTAATCATTAGTGGACGGGTTCCACTGTGGTGGAGGAACTTCTTGGAAAAGCTTGAAAGGAATCTGTCCATTAGAGATGTAGTTGCCGGACTAGGGTGAATTTTCCGATTTTGCCCATGTATGCTGGTCCAAGTTGTCATGAACTGAGTTAGGGAAGAACTCTGCTTCCTGAGCTGAAACATTTCCAGGAAAGGTTTTCTCTGAGACACATACAGGTCAGCCTAACATGTGCTCGCTTTTATGCCTAGGCAATGAAGCACACAAAATAGCCTTGTGGCCAATCAGGCAGTCACACACTCAAAGCATTATATTTTGCGATTCCCCAACTTGAAAAGGGCGGGCTTTGCTCACTGCCAGTAAGTACAGTCCTGGAGTAGCGCCAAATGAAAATCCTGAAAGCCCAGATGTGGAGCAAGTTAGAAACAACTGACTAATGGAAACACTCTAATAAAGAGAATTACTCAACAGGGCAGGAAGCCAGCAATGAGGTTGAAATTGAAATGCAAGGCACTTTCAAGTGATAAAGTGCAACAAATAAGACAAATAATATGAAAATATAGTGGCAAAACAGTCAGAATAAAATTTAATACCAAATTGCCAAAAAGGACCATAAGTATTTATCTTGTGCCCTGGATTGCTACGTTAACCTCATTCCCTTCATTGGACTCTGAAAGTTGCATACCAATTCCACTGGGCAAGTTGAAAGCTTTTGATAGAATCAAGTTATATCCTCACATTTCAAACAAATGTTCCTTATCTCTCTGGAACCATAGGGATTATTAAAAAGTGTAAATAACAAAATTTTAGGTGATAATATGCTTTGAAACACATCTTGTGAAGTCACAGTAAGCATAGTCCCACCAGATTCTGGCTTCCATAGAAATTGAGGATTAGTTAAAGCATTTTCAGCAATAAGACCCAGCGTCACGATCGGGAATAGCTCCCAGGATGTGCATTGAGCTCTTGGAAGCCCAATCCTGCAGGACCCGAAACTCCTAACCATGCAAGTTCCCTCATTTGCGGGTGAAAACCAGGAAAATGAGGGTAATTTGTAATCCACGAAAACAGGCAGTTGTCAGTGCAGGATGAGTGCAGTCTGCAGAAATGTAATTGGCCAGCAGAGTACATTTCTGCAAACTGCAGATAGACTATGACCGCTCCAAATAAAGGCTGCATATCATTGATGAGCGTACTTTATTGGCCAATGAAGGCCATTGGCATTGCAAAATGTGTAAATAATAAAAACAACTTTTAAGTTTGTTCGCCGATCTTAACCTGTTAAGCATAGGGGCGACATACAAAGCAGGATCAGAGGTAATAAAACAGACCTAAAATAAGCATTCTAACTAAAAAGCAGTATTCTGCCATACACCAAGTCAGTGGCAGGCATAAGACAACCTGGCCAGTAGTAATGGTTGCTAAGGAAGCTCAGTCCGGGACATGTAACTAGCCATTAGCAGGCAATCCTATGCAAATGAGGAAGGATGATGAATCCCAAGATTTCCCCAGTGTGAGAGCGGGTGCCAGAGTGTAAAATATAAATAGCTGGGTGCAAGACTAGGATATAGATGACATCATAGAGGTTGTGTCAGGCATACTGTAAGTGGATTGGGCCTGTGACTCAGGACTGCTCTAAGCCCAGCACCAGCTAAGCTAGAGATGTGTCCAAACTTCCTAGCACTCCTTACAAAGTTGTAGCAGGTGTGCGCACTATTACTGGAGTTTCCTCCCGGAAGAAAAAGGAAGTTAAACCTTGGAAATAGAAGCTCTGGCACATTTGAGCACTCTGTTTGCAGCACAGAGGGCTTAAACAGGGGAGGCAATAGGAGGAAAATAGCAGTAGGAAGGTAATTAAGGAGAACTGAAAGCTTAGCTGGCGGGTGAAACCTTATCCAGGAATCCCGGCTAATTACACAGGCAGCAGACCAGTCAAGCCAAGCACACCACTATAAACCAAGCAAGCTTTCCTTCCCCTGGTTTCCACACTCTATACCACCGGTGTACAAAGCGATAGGTAAAAACAAACCTATACCACTCACAAATGGGAAAAGGACTGCAGCAGGCAGCGATGGGGTGCAACATGTGCAAGAGGCTGAGATTGGGTGAGAATGTGAATGCTGCCGAACAGCCACAGTGAGGAGACAAGAAGAGTGTACAGACCCAGGAGAGTAGCCTGCAAGGACTCTACGTGGACTGGAGATAATCCGAGCACTATAGGGTGGACAGGACCTCCTACGGCAAATGGTTGAGCTGTGCAGGCCGCACCT